>NW_022589718.1:21807893-21913597 GCF_004348235.1 Phoca vitulina
CTCTCTCTCTATCTCATTCTCTCTCTCAAATAAATAAATAAAATCTTTAAAAAAAAATAAAATAAAATAAAATAAAATATAGCAATATCCCATTAAAATGGAAAAATCTATGTAACTGAAAAAAAGTAGAGTTTTAGGATAACAGAGTATAGCATGAAACAGAATTTTGTTAATTTGTTAAGGTTTATATTTTTCTCAGGAGGGAAACCCTTATAAGCCAAAGTGATAGCCAGAATTTCACCAGCCACATGGTACAACAGGGCACAAAGAAATCTGGCTGGAGTGATACGGCCACATATCCCTGGGGTGGTCAGACCTGTGTACTAGCTGAGTATCATCCCAACTCAGGGATTATATAGTATACCATACTTTCAAATGAGGTGTTTTGTCTCGTTTTTGTTTGTTATTTTAAGCAGGCTACCTCTCCCCTACTCCTGTTAATTGCAGTTATTTTAATTAACTCATTTCTTCTCCCGCAGTCCTTTATTAGGGATATGCTTTGTGATAAAAGCAAATGGAAGTGACTTTCCTGAAGTCTTACAGAAAAACGGATATACGAGTGCATGTAAATCTGTTAGGCACCGTGTGCAAGAGAGGTGTGCTGGGGTTGTGCTGATAGATGAATCGAGAAAACATTCTGAGGGAGGGTCAGTCTTCCAGTACATATTTGCAACACTTGCAACTACCTAAACATAAATACAGGTAAAGCATCTCAGGTTTAGTGATTCTGAGAGTAAAAGAATAACAATAATAACGGTGAGCATTTAAAAATTCCATTCTTTTTTTTTATTATGTTAGTCACCATACATTACATCATTAGTTTCTGATGTAGTGTTCCATGATTCATTGTTTGCGTATAACACCCGGTGCTCCATGCAGTACGTGCCCTCTTCAATACCCATCACCAGGTCTTGGCTGCATGAGAAGAAATGCAAAATATAATGCAGGACAGCCATATGAAATCCTTTCAAGCAAGTGGAGTATTAATAAATATATCAGTAACAGAAACAAAATAGCTAAGACCTTGTTTATAAGCACTTCTTATTGCTAGACTTTTTTCTCTTTCTCTTGATTCATAAAATTTACATTTCTCCTTTATAGCATTTGTTGGATTGTGAGTGAACAATGTTCCAAAAAGAAAACAGGCCTATCTGTGTAATGATAAGCTAGAACAATCAAGTGATTTTTTTTTTTTTTCCAAAGAAACGTGAGTCACTGTTCAAGTGGCTAAGGGAATATGGGAGCAGATGCTGAAATAATAAACATCTTGCATTATTTCATTTAGAGGAAGCTGTATAAATACCATCATAAAATAAAGTACTTGGTGCACTCTGAGAAATATGTCATCATCAAACAAATGCCATTTTTATTACTAGCAGGAAGAACACAGATGGCTTGGTCTGCTCATTTTGGTATTTATTAAAATAAATTTACTAAAGAGCAGGTAGGTGCCTCATTATTTTCAAAATACATTCAGTGTTGCAGAAACATACTGAAATGTCTTTCAGAAAGGCTGTCCAAGACCCATATGACATTGTCATCTATTATGAAGATATTGGAAAGAAAAATTATTTTTTTCCATGTAATTCTAATAATCAATATGGTTAAAATATTTTGACATTTTCAAATGGCACCAAGGTGAGAAGTACTAGGAAAAGAATGAAGGGGGGGAAATCGGAGGGGGAGATGAACCATGAGAGACGATGGACTCTGAAAAACAAACTGAGGGTTCTGGGGGGGGGGGGGATGGGCTAGCCTGGCTAGCTCCTGCATGGAGCACTGGGTGTTATGCACAAACAATGAATCATGGAACACTACATCGAAAACTAATGATGTAATGTATGGTGATTAACATAACAATAAAAAAGTTAAAAAAAAGTTTAAGGAATAAGTCACCTTAAAATTCATTTTTTTCTGCAAAAAAAAAAAAAAAAGGAGTATTTATCTTACAATTTTCATAGCCACAGTTCTTTTTAAACGGAGTCACAGGCTGAAAGGAGGATTGCTTTCAGTTTTTACAAGGAAACCAACTCTGGAGAAAAAAAAAAAAAATACTTCCCATGCCTTTCTGGCTTGTCGGTGTTTCAGTATTGCCGTGACTAATTACCTTGGTTAAAAAAAAAAACAAAAAAAAAACCTCCTTTATTTCTATCATATTTTACTTATATCTTTCAATATTATATGATCATATCTTTGATTTTTAATGTTATAATATATCTAGGCACCTTTAATCATTTTATTTAAAAAAATGCCTCTTTTGAAAATAAATGTCCCCCCCAAAAAATAAAAGCTGATTGCTTCAGAGTTTTAATCCATGAAGTTATCCATTTCTATCCTGGGGAAAAATACAGCAATAGTTGATAAAAATGCACTGTTGAAAATAAGAATAGTTGAATAATAAATCACAAATATACTTTGGTTTGAATTTTTTAGATAATTGCCTTTATTCCCTGTTTCCCTGAAGTGAATGTACATAGTCAAAAACAGATTCTACATTTTATGCTCATGGGATATGAAATGCAGTAGTCACTAAGAAAAAATATTTCAATTGCATATTAGAGAGCATTTGTAATACAAATAATTCTGTATAATTATCATTGGTTTTGTGATTATTTTTTTGAGCCAAGGATTATATTTAATCATTTGTATATTAATAATTAAATCTGATGCAGTGTAAATTCAATTTCTTCTTGTCTATGAAATAGAACAATCATTCTTAACAGTCTAAATATATGCATTTATTCTTTTTAATGTATTTATTGAGCAAATAGCACAATTTTGAAAGAATTATAACATGGTGCTTCTGATTATTTTTTAAAAATCTTATAGAACTTTCTCACGTCCCTCAAGGTTTTAATTTCTGAGATCAGTCAGTGCTTTTCCCTTTTAATAATACCACCAAATGTATATTTGATGAATGGCTCGTAATCTCTTTCCAGTGGTGGTAACATGGCTTTTGATGATGGAATGTATATTCAAAAATATCTGTTCTGAGGTAGAAGTTATACATTACTGAGCAGTTTTAATCCATTGTTAATTCAGAAACTCCCTATATAGCCTCTAGGTTTAGAAATGCATGGTCATGAAAGAAGATTTAATGTAACTTTGGTACCTGTCTGCTCTGGTGTTTATGTACTTGCAGCTCCAAATGTATACTCTATAATATAGAATATTGTATTATAAAATGTTAAATGTCATCCATTAGAGGTGAGAATAAAGGTTTATTTAAGATACCTTTTCTAAATTTAAGTTAAAAAAAAGTAAGGCCTTTCTCTGGAAGACAAATGAAATGTAAGGGTGGTTTTCTTTTTTTTTCCCCCCACTCATTTTTTTATTCTTATATAAAAGTTTTTTTCCTTTATTTAAATTCCAATATAACTAATGTATATTATATTAGTTTCAGATGTACAATATAGTCATTCAGTAATTCTGTGTTACTCAGTGCTTATCACAATAAGTGTACTCCTAATCCCCTTTACCTGTTTCACCCATCCCCCCACCCACCTGCTCTATGCTAACAACAAATTCTCTAGTTAAGAGTCTTTTTTTCTTTGCTTGTTTGTTTTGTTTCTTAAATTCTAAATATGAGTGAAATCATGTGGTATTTGTCTTTCTCTGACTTACTTTACTTAGCATTATGCTCTCTTTTTTTTTTTACCGTGTTGTTACAAATGGCAAGATTTCATTCTTTTATATGGCTGAGTAATATTCCATTATGTATATACCACCTCTTCTTTATCCATTCATCTATCGATGGACCCTTGGGCTGCTTCTCTATTTTGGCTCTCATAAATAATACTGCAATAAACATTAGGATGCATAGATCTTTTTGAATTAGTGTTTTCATATTCTTTGTGTAATTACCCAGTAGTGGAATTACTGCACCTTATGGTAATTCTATTTTTAATTTTCTGAGAAATCTCCATACTGTTTTTCCACAGTACACCAGTTTGCATTCCCATAAGCAGGCAAGGGTTCTTTTTCTCTACATCCTCACCAACACTTGTTACTTGTGTTTTTGATGTTCATCATTCTGACAGGGATGAGGTGATATCTCATTGTGGTTTCGATTGGCATTTCCCTGATGATAAGTGATGATGAACATCTTTTCATATGTCTGATGGCCATCTGGATGTCTTCTTTGGAGAAATATCTGTTCATGTCTTCCCAATTTTAAAAGGATTATTTGGGGATTTTGGTGTTGAGTTGTATAAGTTCTTTATATATTTTGGATATTAACCCATTATCAGATACATCATTTGCAAATACCTTCTCTCAGTCAGTAGGTTCTCTTTTTGTTTTATTGATTATTTCTTTTGCTGGCATAAGCTTTTTGTTTTGATGTAGTCCCAATAATTTATTTTTGCTTTTATTTGTTTTGGCTTAGGAGACATACTAGAAACAATTTTGCTACAGCTGGTAACAGAGAAATTACTGGCTCTGCTCTCTTCTAGGATTTTTATGGTTTCAGATCTCATATTTAATCCATTTTGAATTTACTTCTGTGTATGGCATGAGAAATTGATCTAATTTCATTCTTTTGCATGTAGCTGTCCAGTTTTTCAAACACCATTTGTTCAAGAGATTGTCTTTTTCCCATTGTGTGTTCTTGCCTCCTTTGTCGAAGATTAATTGACCATATAATCATAGGATTATTTTTGAGCTCTGTATTCTGTTTCATTGATCTTTGTGTCTATTTTGTGCCAATCCTGTACTGTTTTGATCCCGACAGCTTTGTAGTATATCTTGAAATCTGGGATTGTGATACCTCCAGTTTTGTTCCTTTTCAAGATTGCTTTGGTTATTCGGGGTCTTCTGTGGTTCCACACAAATTTTAGGATCATTTGTTGTAGTCCTGTGAAAAATGCTGTTGGTATATTGATAGAGATTACATTAAATGTGTATATTGCTTTTAGTAGTATGGACATTTTAACAATATTTGTTCTTCCAATGTATGACCATGGAATAATTTTACACTTGTTTGTGTCCTCCTCAATTGCTTTCATCATGTTTATAGTTTTCAGAGTACATGTCTTTCACCTCCTTGGTTAAGCTTATTCCTGCCTATTTTATTATTTTGGATGCAACTGTAAAACAGATTATGTTCTTAATTTCTCTTTCTGCTACCTCATAGAAATGTAACCGATTTCTGTATATTGATATTGACATATATGGATTTTGTATCCTGTGAGTTTACTGACTTCATTTATCAGTTCTAGTAGTTTTTTGGTGGAGTCTTTAGATTTTTCTATATGTAGTATCATGTTATCTGCAAAAGGTGAAAATTTTACTTTTTCCATACCAATTTAGATGCTTTATTTCTTTTTCTTTTTTTCTTTATTTCTTTTTCCTGTCTGATTGCTGTGGCTAGGACTTCCAACACTATGTTGAATAAAATTGGTTAGAGTGCATATCCTTGTCTTGTTCCTGATCTTAGGGAAAAGCTCTCAGTTTTTCACCATTGATGATGATATTAGCTGTGGGTTTTTCATAGGTGGCCTGTTTTATATTGAGATAGTTCCCTCTAAACCTACTCTGTTGAAGATTTTTATCTGGATTTGTACATTGTCAAACGCTTTTTCTGCATCTATTGAAATGATCATATATGATGTATCACACTGATTGATCTGTGAATATTGAACCACCTTTGTATTCCAGGAATAAATCCCACTTGATCATGGTGAATAATTTTTTTTTAATGTATTGTTGGATTTGGTTTGGGACTATATTGTTGAGGAGTTTTGTATCTATGTTCATCAGAGATATTGGCTAGTAATTCTCTTTTTTTGTAGTTTCTTTATCTGGTTTTGGTATCAGGGTAATGCTGGCCTCATAGGATGAATTTGGAAGCTTTTATACCTCTTTTATTTTTTAGAATAGTTTGAGAATAGTAGGTATTAACTGTTCTTTAACAGTTTGGTTGAATTCACCTGTGAAGCCATCTGGTCCAGGACTTTTGTTTTTGGGGAGTTTATGTTGTTGTTCTTTTGTTTAAAAACTTTAGTTATATATTTGACAGAGAGGCATGGCAAGAAGAGGAACACAGCAGGGAGAGTGGGAGAGGGAGAAGCAGGCCTCCCGCTGAACAGGGAGCCCGATGCAGGGCTCAATCCCAGGACCCTGGGATCATGACCTGAGCCAAAGGCAGACGCTTAGCGACTGAGCCACCCAGGCACCCCTGTTTTGGGAGAGTTTTTAAATTACTGATTCAATTCCATTGCTGGTTATCAGTCTGTTCAAGTTTTCTATTTCTTTCTGCTTCAGTTTTGGGAGGTTATATGTTTCTAGGAATTTATACATTTCTTCTAGGTTGTCCAATTTGTTGGAATATACTTTTTCATAATCTCATATAATTCTTGGTATTTCTGTGGTGTTGGTTGTTTCTCCTCTTTTATTTTTGATTTTGTTTGAGTCTTCTCTCTCTCCCCCCACCGTTTTTTTATGAGTCTGTCTTAATGTTTCTTAGTTTTGTTGATCTTATCAAAGAACCAGCTCCTGGTTTCATTGATCTGTTACAATGTTTTTGTTTTTGTTTTAATTTTCTGCTTCTTTTCCTTCTACTCTAATATTTATTATTTCCTTTCTTCTGCTGGTTTGAGTTTTGTTTTTTCTTCTTTTTCTAGCTCCTTTTAGCTGTAACATTATGTTGTTTATTTGAGATTTTTCTTGCTTCTTGAGGTAGGCCTGTAGTCCTATAGACTTCTCTCTTAGAATAGCTTTTTCTGCATCACAAGGATTTTGGATTGTTGTGTTTTCATTTTCATTTGTGTTCATGTATCTTCTGATTTGCTCTTGATTTCTTGGTTGACCCATCCATTGTTTAGTCGCATGTTATTTAACCTCCATGTATTTTTCTTCTTTCTTGATTTTTTTTCTTGTGGTTGATTTCTAGTTACATAGCATTGTGGTTGGAAAAGATGCACGGTATTATTTGCCTGTGACCTAACATGTGATCTATTCTGGAGAATATTCCATATGCATTTAAAAAGAATATGTAGTCTGCTGTTTTAGGATGGAATGTTCTCAATATATCTGTTAGATCCATCTGGTCCAGTGTGTCATTCAAAACCACTGCTCCCTTGTTGATTTTCTGTGTGGAAGATCTATCCATTGATGTAAATGGGGTGTTAAAATCTCCTACTATTATTGTATTACTATCAATTATTTCCTTTGTTAATAGTTGCTTTATATATTTGACTGTTCCCATGTTGAACACATAAATATTTACAGATGTTATAAGCTTTCCTTGGATTGCTTCCTTTTTGATTATGTAGTGTCCTTCTCTGTCTCTTGTTACAATCTTTGTTTAACATCTATTTTTTTCCAATATAAGTAGTGGTACCCCAGCTTTCTTTTTACTTCCAGTTGCACGATAAATGCTTTTCTATACTTTTACTTTTAGTCTGCATGTATCTTTAGGTCTGAAATGAATCTCTTGTAGGCAGCATATAGATGGGTCTTGGTCTTTTATCCATTCAGGTACCCTTTGTGTTTCAATTAGAGCATTTATCCATTCACATTCAAAGTAATTATTGATAGGTATGTGTTCGTTGCCATTTTGTTACTTGTTTTATGGTTGTTTTTGTGTTCCCTTTTTTCTTGGTTTCTTCTTTAATAATTTAATTGCATTTTTTAAGTGATATAGTCAGATTGCTTTCTGTTTTTCACATGTCCATTACTGCTTTTAAATTTGTGATTACCATTACGGTTTATATATAACATCTTATACATACAGCAGTCTATATTAAGTTGATAGCCACTTAAGTTTGCTTGCATCTAATAGCACTAAATCATTACTCCCACCCCCTGAGTTTTAGGTATATCATGTCATCCTTTACATTCTTTTTATTTTGTGAGTTCCTTGACTGATTTTTATAGATATACTTGATTTTACTGCTTTTGTGCTTCCTACTTTTCTTACTTCTACTTACAGTCTTCCTTTCCGCTCAGAGAATCCCCTTTCACATTTCTCATAAGCCTGGCTTAGTGGTGATAAATTCCTTTAATTTTATTTGTCTGTGAAAGTCTTCATCTCTCCTTCTACTCTGAAATAGCCTTGCTGGATAGAATATTCTTGGTTGAAGGGTCTTTGTTTTTGTTTTTGTTTTTCTCTTTCTCTCAGAACTTTGAATATATCATGCCATTTTCTTCTAGCCTGAAAGGTTTCTGCTGAAAAATCAGCTGATAGCCTTATGGGGTTTCCATTGTATGTAACCGTTTTATTTTCTCTTGCTGCTTTTAAGATTCTCTCTTTATCAGTACATTTTGCCATTTTCATTACTATGTGTCTTGGTACAGACCACCTTTGGCTGATTTTTGGGGAGCCTTATTGTGCCTCCTGGATCTGGATTTGTTTCCTTCCCAAATTTGTGATGTTTTAGCTTTTATTTCTTCAAATGAATTTTCTGTCCCCTTCTCTCTCTTTTCCTTCTGGGACCCCTATAATGCAAATGTTTTTATGTTTGATTGTATCACTGAGTTCGCCTAATCTAAACTCATTTTTTATTCCTCTCTTTTCTCCTCTGTTTACCTTGGTTGCTTTCCATTACTTTATCCTCTGGGTTGCTGATCCATTCTTCTGCTTCCTCTAGTCTACTATTTATTTCAGCTAGTGTATTTTTAATTGAATTGAATTGAATTTTAATTTAAGATCCATGTCCCTCCAGCACATGTTCTGAAATTCATAAATAAATCTTCCCATATATTCTGGGCATTTTTCAAACTGATTCTCCTATGCTGTCTAAATGGGTTTGTTATGCTGTTTCTTTAAGAGTGGGGACTCAGTTTCCTCTTGCCTTCAACTGTCCCAGAACAGAGCAGAATTTTAAATTTCCTTGTGTCAAGCGTCACTTGTAAACACTCACAGAGTTAAACCCCTCTGGTTATCAAAGCCAAATGTTAGAGGGATTCATCTTCCCAGTGCACGTCCCCTGTGCCTGAGGTACCTGAGGTGTGGTCTGCCCATCTCCCTTCCCCATGCTTTGGTGTCCCTCCTTCCTAGGGACAATCTCATGTGTCATTGTGATTTCTGACCATCTCCACCCTCCCTACCTTTTTTCCGACATAGCCTCTTGTCTATGACTAGCTGTGGAGAGTTTGTTCTGCCAGTCTTTGGGTTATTTTCTTGGTTATTTACACTGATGTGGGGGTGTTATCTAGGTATATCCATAGGAAGAGGTGAGCTTAGGATTCTACTACTCTGTCATCTTCCCAGAAGCCTTTCCACTCCTTTTGAGGTTCCAAATATTTTCTTTCCACAAAAAATGTCTTCATTGAATACACAAAGGTATTTCCTCATTCATTTGCATTTTCATAAGACTTGGAAAAATTCTTTATAGAGGAAAGTCCTTTACTAGATTTATTTAACCACTAAGCTAGCAAAAAAAAAAAAAAACAAGAGACTTAATAATTAGTAACAAAGAGGTCCTAATAGTTCCAATGTATTGCACAATTCATTTCATTAAAATAAAGGTAAAATGAGAAGTTTTACTCAAATTGAAGCATCTCAAATATTTTAAAAAATAAACTTTAAATATAAATAATTATAAAAGGAAGTATAATAGCATTAAATAAAATTGAAAAAGTGAAGACAAATGTAATAATCCAAATCTTATTTCCCTGAATGCCAAATAACATATGGATAGGGACTCTACAAATTTGCATTGACATCAACTCTAAATGGTACTTAACCATACACCTTTATTAGCACTGCAAAGCATTTTTTTTTAAGTTAGCACATTTAATGGCTGTAAAAATAATTTATCACTTATATTTTTATTTAGCAACTGCTATGAGTGAGGCTTTGAGGATAGTAAAGTAAAATATATTCTTAGGTAGCTTTGTATGTTCTTTGGTCAGAACTATTTTTTTCTTGATAAAAATTTCTGCAAATATTTTTACTTCACTTTTTTAAAAGTAATTATGTTGAGATAATTATAAACTCACATGAGAAAGAAGAAATAATACGGAAATCCTGTATACCCTTTACCCAGTTTCTTCCAGTGATAACATCTTATAATACCAGGACATTGATATAATCAGGATAAAGAACAATTTCCTCACCACCACAGGATCCCTCACATTGCCCTTGGGTAACTACACCTACTTCTTTCCCACGACAACTCCCTTATTAACCCCTGGGAAAAATTAATCTGTTCTGCATTTCTACAGTTTTGCTATTTCAGGAATGTGGTATAAGTGGAATCATAGTAGGAAATACTTTGTGATTGGCCTTGTTTTTCCCACTCAGCTTAATTTTCTGTATACTTATCCGGAGTGCTTTGTGTTTTTATTTCTTTCACTAATAGTATTCCATGGTATAGATGTACCAAAATTTTTTAAGCATTGACTCATTAAAGGACATCTGAATTTATTCTAGATTTGGACCATTACAAGCAGTAGATATAAATGAAACAAAGAATAGAAAAACAATACAGAGAATCAATGAAATCTAAAGTTATTTGAAAACATTAACATAATTGACAATGTTCAGATAGACAGATTAAGAAAAAAGGATTCAAATTATTAAAATCAGAAATTAAAGAGGGGACATCACTATGAACCTTACAGAAATAAAAAGGATAAGAGAATACTATGAACAATATGTCAACAAATTAGATAACATCAATGAAAAGGACAATTTCCTACAAACAAACTACCAAAATGACTGAGGAGGAAATAGAATATTAGAACATATATTTAATAAGCAAAGAGATTGAATCAGTAATTTAAAAACCTGACAAAGAAAAGGCCAGTGTCAGATGATTTCCCTGGTGAATTCGACCAAACATTTAAAGAAGAATTAAGAGCTTTTCTTCTCAAACTTCTCCAAGAAATTAAAAAGTATGTAATAATTTTTCTTTTTATTCTATGAGGTCAGCATTACCCTGATATCAAAGCCAAAGACATCACAAGAACACACACACACAATCACATATAATAAACTACAGTCCAATATCCCTAATGAATGTAGATAAAATTCCTCAACAAATTAAGAATGAATTGTACACCATGATCAAACAGGATTTATTACAGAAATGCAATGTTGGTAAAACATACAGAAATCAATGTAATATGCCACATTAACAGAATTAAGGTGAAAACTCACATTTATCTCAGTTGCAGAAAAGGCATTTGAAAAATCCAACATCTTTCATGTAAAAAACACTCAAACCTAAAACACAAAGGAAGTTATTCAACTTAATAAAGGATATTTATGAAATATTCACAGCTAAGATCATCCTCAGTGGCAAAAGACTGGATGTTTTCCTCCTAAGATAAGGACTAAGACAAGGATGCTCTTTTTTTTTTTTTTTTTAAGATTTTATTTATTTATTTGACAGAGAGAGAGATAGCGAGAGCAGGAACACAAGCAGGGGGAGTGGGAGAGGGAGAAGCAGGCTTCCCGCGGAGCAGGGAGCCTGATGCGGGACTCGATCCCAGGACCCTGGGATCATGACCTGAGCCGAAGGCAGACGCTTAACGACTGAGCCACAGAGGTGCCCCAAGGATGCTCTTTTTTATCACTTTTATTCAACATTGTACTGGACAATTTAGCCAGAGCAATTAGATAAGAAAAAATTAAAGGCATCTAAGTTGGAAATAAGAAAGTAAAACTAATTTTAACTAATTGTATTCTCACATGATATGATCAATATATCGTGCAATACATTGGAAGAATCTATGTTAACTATTAACATTCATAAATGAATTCAGCAAAATTGCAGGATACAAGACAAACATGTAAAAATTCTATTTCTACACACTAACAATTAAAATCAAAAAAGGAAATTAAAAAAATTCCATTGATAATAACATTAAAAATCATAAAACCCTGAGGGGGTGGGGACATGGGAAAAATGGGTGAAAGGGAGGGGGAGCTACAGGCTTCCAATTATGGAATAAATAACTCATGGGAATAAAAGGTACAGCATAGGGAATATAGGCAATGGTATTATAATAGCACTGTATGTTGACAGATGGTATACACACTTGTAAGCACAGCATAACATAAACTTGTCAAATCACTATGTTGTACACCTGAAAGTAATGTAGCATTGTGTGTCAACTATATTTTAATAATCAAAAAATAACCTATACAACTTTTAGAAAAAAACAAATCTTCATGATGTGTTTGCCAATAGTTTTTTAGATATGACACTGAAAGCACAGAAACAAAAGAAAAATAACTTGGATGTAAAATTAAATATGCTTGTGCCCCAAAGGATAATAGCAAGAAAGTGAAAGACAGTGCACAGAATGGAAGAGAAAGATTTATAAATCATGTATTTGATAAGAGTCTAGTATCCAGAATTTGTAAATAACTCTTAAAACCAATTTAAAAAAAGACAAAGAATCCAATTTTTAAATGATCAAAGGATTTGGATAGATATCTCTCCAAAAAAAACATGCAAATGGTCAATAAGCACATGAAAGATCCTCAAAGGTAGTCATTAGGGAAATACAATTCAAAAGCACAAGGAAATACCACTCATTAAGATGGCTTAAGTCAAAAATAAAAATGGAAAATAACAATTGTTGGTGAGGATGTAAAGAAATAAGCATCCTCATATATTGCTGGTTGGAATATAGAGTGGCACATAAAGTGTGCAAAACAGTTTGATGTTTCTCATTAAGTTCAACATAGAATACCATATGACCCAACAATTCCACTCCTAGGTATATACTCTGGAGAAGTAAAAATGGATGTTCAAAAAAACTACATGAATGTTTATTGCAGCATTATTCCCAACAGCCAAAAAGTAAAAACTTACTAAATGTCCATAAATAAATGAATAAATAAAATGTGATTTAATTCATACAGTGGAGTATTTTTTCAGCATTTAAAAGGAATGAATTCTAATACAACATGGATGAATCTTAAAAATATATGGTAAATGAAAGAAGCCAGACACAAAAGGTCAAATGTAAAATTCGTTTCAAGAAATATCTAGGATAAGTAAATCCAAACAGAAAGAAGCAGATTAGTGTTGCCAGGAGCTATGGTAAGGAAAAATGGGGAGTGACCGCCTAATGAATATGAAGTTTCCTGTTGGGGTGATGAAAATGTTATGGAAGTGGATAGTGGTGAAGTTGTATAGAACTGTGAATGTCCTAAATACAATAGAATTGTACATTTTAAAATTATTAAAATAGTGAATTTTGTGTATTATAATAACATTTTTTTAATATATTTATAAGTCTATATTTGGATTTTCTGTTCTGTTCCATTGATCAATTGCCTATTCCTAGTCTAGATTATTGTAGCTATATAAAAATCTTGATATAGAATATACTAATTTCTCCTACTTTATAATTCTTCAAAATTGCTTCAGATATTCTGGTCTCTTGATCTCTCCTTTTACATGGTAGAGTAATCTTGTCTATAGATCAAAAAATCTTACTGGAACATTGAATATCTTAACAGATGCAGAAAAGCATATGACAAAATTCAACATCTTTCCATGATAAAAATTCTTACCAAATTGGGTAAAGAAGAAATGTACTTTAGCATAATAAAGGCCATACATGGCAAGCCCAAAGCTAACATCATACTGAACAGTAAAAGATTGAAGCCTTTTCTTTAAGATCAGGAATAAGACAAAGGTATTCTCTGACATCACTCCTAATCTACATAGTCCTGAAACTCCTAGCTAGAGCAATCAGGCATGAAAAAGAAATAAAAGGCATCCATATTGGAAAGGAAGAAGCAAAATTGTCTCTGTTTGAAGATGACATAACCTTATATATAGAAAACCCTAAAAAAATCCATTAGAAAAGTTAGAACTAATCAACAAATTTAGTAAAGTTGCAGGACACAAAATCAACTAACAAAAATTAATTGCATTTCTATACACTAACAGTGATTATCTGAAAAAGAAATAAAACAATTTCATTTACAATTGCATCAAAAACAATAAAATACTTAGGAATAAATTTAACCAAGAAGGTGAAAGATCTGTACACGGAAAACCGTGACACTGATGGAAGAAACTAAAGAAGATATGGACAAATGGAAAGATACCCTGTATTCATGGATCAGAAAAATTAATATTGTTAAAATGTCCATAATTCCCCAATCTGTAGAGTCAATGCAATCCCTATCAAAGTTCCAATGACATTATTCACAAAATAGAAAAAAAAAAATCTTAAAATTTGTATGGAACCACAAAAGATTCTAAATAGACAAGTCTTAAGAAAGAAGAAAAAGCTAGAGGCATCACACTTCCTGATTTTAAACTGTATTACAGGGGCGCCTGGGTGGCTCAGTCGTTAAGCGTCTGCCTTCAGCTCAGGTCATGATCCCAGGGTCCTGGGATCGAGCCCCACATCGGGCTCCCTGCTCTGAGGGAAGCCTGCTTCTCCCTCTCCCACTCCCCCTGCTTGTGTTCCCTCTCTCACTGTGTCTCTCTCTGTCAAATAAATAAATAAAATCTTTAAAAAAAAAAAAAAATAAATAAATAAACTGTATTACAAAGGTATCAAAATAGTATGGTACTATGATCATAAAATCAGGCACATAGACTGTTGGAATAGAATTGAGAGACCAGAAAGAAACCCATGCATTTATGATCAACTAGTATTTGACAAGGGAGTCAAGGACACTCAATGAGGAAAAAATAGTCTTTTCAGTAAGTGACCCTGGGGAAACTGGATATTCATATGCAAAAGAATGAAACTAGAGCCCTATCTTACACTACTCATAGTAATTAAAATGAATTAAAGACTTAAATACAAGACCTAGAGGAAACCGTAGGAAAAAACTCTCTGACATTGGTTTTGGCAACGATTTTTTTTGGATAGGACACCAAAAACACAAGCAACAAAAGAAAAAAAAAAAAAACTGGTGGAAAGTAGTTTCTGAGTCATATATATTTATCTTTTAAAGACCCTGTTTTTATCATTAATTCTGTGTGTTTATTAGCTGACAATTTAAGCTTTATAGCTATATATTGCTGAAAATGACAAATTTGTCTCATTTTCAAAACTCCTATCTTTTAGTTCTTTATCTCATTTTATTAAAATGTCAATATTATCATGACAATTGTGAAGGTTTATATTCTTTTTGTATTCCTCACTTGTTAAGGAAAGTTATCTAAAAATTATTTGTGAACATAATGATGGCTATTGTTTTGAGGTCACCATTGTGTTAAATTAAGAAATTTTCTAGTCCCACTTTATCATATTTATTATATGGAAAGTAAAATAGATATACAGACATATTTCAGCTGCGACTTGAACCAGAAGCCCTTTGACATTAAAGTCCACGCTGTAAACAACTTTACAATATGGTCACTTCTAATTATCTTTCAGTATATTAAAATATATTCTTGTTTTAAAACATTATGTCATATAAACTTTGTGATGGCTATTTTTAACACTTACCGATAGATCTAACTATGATATTACAGAATGTCTTATCTATAGTTGGGGTGACAGAGCAGCAAACAAGCCATTAAAAATAATTTGCACAACATGTGCATGTTTTTAATGGGGAAAACATCTTAGATTTAGAATTAGTTGCATATTTTCCTCATAAAATGAGCAGCTTTCTATATGTTTCTAGGCTTTGGAAAATATTCATAATAGTCTATTACACTAGGGACTAACAAAAACTCATTATTGGCCTTCTCATGAGAGTGGCCTGCATCTAGTCCTGTGAAAAGCGTATGTAATCTATGTGGAAGAATTGTGCCCCCAGAGTGGTTTTTCTATTGCTGGGGAGCCATATACCCCAAGTATATCACTGATTCAGAGCTGTTGTGTGTTATTTTCTTAGTGTTAAGAATTTCTGTACCATGGAGGCAGTGTAAATTCATATTTCATAGCCAGCATATCATATTCCCAGTCCTAAGCACAAGGTGGGGCTTTGAATTATCATAGAACTATTAATATTTCCCCTACTCAGAGCCTAAAGGAAAGATAAGCATTTTGTCATCTCTCAGGCAATTAACCAATATTTTCGGTTGTCCCTTTCATAGAAGAAGGAACACCTCAAGTGCTCTCTTTTTAAGCAAGAGATGGCTTACAACTCTCTGCTTTAAATGGTCCCAAGAGCTTCCTGTCTATCTGTGGGCATAAAAAACAAAGCTCAGAGCTATTGGGTATATTTCTAGGTCCAATTTCCACCAAACTGCCTCCAACTGCCATAGTGTTTGATCAAATTCTTTGCAATTCATGTCCCCTTTGTATTCATTCCATAGAGATTTCACTTTTTTTTTTTTGAAGCAAGAACTATGATTTAAAATGCTTTGTTGTTGTTGTTATTCAGTTTTATCCAGAAGTTTATAGGAACAGAATTTTTTTAGCATCTGATGCTATTTAGCTAGAAAAACATATTCTACCTCATTGTTTGTTGCATTTATTGTAGTGAGTGACAATTTTAGAAGTATAACAGACATAAAAAATACTATATTGCATGATACTGGTATAATTTAAAAGTTACTATGATATTAGTATAGAAATTTAAATATATAACTAAAAGAATAGAAAACTCAGAGATCACACTGTATACATAAAAAAGGTAGTAGCTCAATAAATTAGGGAAAAAATACTAAGAGGTGATGGGCAACCTGAAATATTTAGAAGGAAATAAAAATGGATACTCATGTTATACTATAAGGAAAACTAAAATTCCAATAGGTGAAATTTTTAAATGTAAACAAAATAAAAATTATTACAGGACAATCTAAGAAATCACATCAGGGGAACCTGGGTGGCTCAACTGGTTAAGTGTCCAACTCTTCGTTTCTGCTCAGGTCATGATCTCAGGGTCATAGGATTGGGCCCCATGTTAGGCTCCCCACTCAGCAAAGAGTCTGCTGGAGATTCTCTCGCTCCTTTTCCATCTCTCTCTGCCTCTCTCCCAACTCATGCTCTCTCTTTTGAAAATAAATAAATCTTAAAAAAAAAAAAAATCACATCATCATTTTAGGAGTGGTCCACCTGAATAATTCTAGGAATCAAAGTATGAAAGAAATGGTAGGTAGTTCATAAAATATTTCTTAAAAATTGAATTGTTGAAAGGCATCATATGGGGGCGCCTGGGTGGCTCAGTCGTTAAGCGTCTGCCTTCGGCTCAGGTCATGATCCCAGGGTCCTGGGATCGAGCCCCGCATCGGGCTCCCTGCTCCGCGGGAAGCCTGCTTCTCCCTCTCCCACTCCCCCTGCTTGTGTTCCCTCTCTCGCTGTGTCTCTCTCTGTCAAATAAATAAATAAAATCTTTAAAAAAAAAAAAAAGGAATCATATGCTCAGTAAATAGACAAACATTATTTGGGGATTATATAACAAAAAGACAAAGGATGTGCATTTGTACATATGTATATGTACATGTACATATAAAGATCTCATACAATTGTTGAAATATAAGTCATCCAATAGATAAAGAATTAATATATGTGACTTTTAAGTTTATAAAAGCACAAATGGAAATGGTCAACAAACATATGCAAATATATTTAAATTCATTTGTAAATCAGAAAATGCAAATTAGAGTAACAATGAAACGCTACTTTATGCCCATCAGAGTGGTAAAATTAAGGGGAATTAAAATACTTTCTGTCATTGAGGATGTGTGGAAAGGGACAATATCAGTCATTACTATTTTTTGTTTTTTAAATTCAAACGGGCAAAATCAGGTACCATGAAAATAACTTTGTTCATATTTTGCCTAATCCCCATCTTGACATGTTTAAGCATATATGAATTTTTATTGAAGCATATTTATAGTGGTGAAAAATAAAACTGCAATAATATTGGCTAAAATACAGTCTCATTCGTTTGTAAGGTTAGGCAATAGCTCGTAGTCATTATGTACCTAGGATAATGGTGAGATGGAAATGGAAAAAATTAGCACTACACTCACCACATATGCTGTCATCAGGTTTAAGTTTAGTGTGTGTGTATAAATGCATATGCATAGATGTGTATAGCTACATGTAATTGACAAAGCAATTCTACTTCAAGCAATATACTGCACAAGTGCAGAATATACTTTTAAAAGTGTAAAAATACAAATGTAAAAGTTTATTCTGATGTTGAATTACAAAGTGGAGAAAAAGCAAGTGGCCAATGGTAGGGAAATGATTGAATTGATTGTATTCATTCCTAAGACAGAATTTTTCAAGAAAAGCTATTCTAGATTAAGTTAATTACTAGTTTCAGAACTATATCCAAAATAATCATTTATGAAATAGGGAGATGCATATTAATATTCAACAGATTAAAGACAGAAATTAGACAAATAGGAAATGATGGTATTTTGATATATCTACAATTCACATGCAGGTTTATAAAACTAAAAGTAGATAGGAACTGTTTCCCTTTCCCCAGGAAAACATGAGGGAATCCAGGTTCTTCCAATTGCCAGTGATGTTCCAGTGCGGAAAGAATAATATGTCCAGGCAGATGGGCCTGTGGTTGCTCCTCAGGGCACTCTGCACTCTAACATGATATGAGGAAATAAAGAATGATCTCCTCTGCATTTTTCTTTTTTTTTTTTTTTTTTTCCAGATTTTATTTATTTGAGAGAATGAGAGCATAGAGAGAGAGAGAACATGAGTTGGGGGGAAAGGCAGAGGGAGAGGGAGAAGAAAGACCCTGAGATCATGACCTGAGTTGAAGGCAGACACTTAACCGACTGAGCCACCCAGGCGCCCCATCCTTTGCATTTTTGAGAGACCATATATGGACAAGAGAGCTCAGAGGCCAGGACATAACCTGTGGTCTTGTGAGGGAGGAAACAGCAATAGCCCCTCCCTGATCCAATGGCCAAAATTTCGACGAAAATGAAGGCATTGCAATGTGACTGTGAGGGCTAGGTTTCAATGGCCGATGAGGAGTTCTGCTACACTTTCATCTCCAGCCATGTCCTGAACTCTTTTCAGGGCCAATATGGACTCATTCCCTTTTGCAACTCTACCAACACAGAATATGACTCAAGGGAAGGGCTGCCATAAAGTTGACCTTTCTTCTAGCCTCAGATATCTAAGGATTTGGTCTTTGGTCAAATCCTTCCTGTAACACTAACTCAAAAAATTAACACGAGATGCAGGATAAATGAGAATCCAAACAAGATCACCTGTACCTAACTACTGCAATTATTTATCAATTAACAACTAGAGCTGTTAAGAGTCCAGCTCAACCCAGAGCTAATCACTACTTTGTACTGGATTACTCCACGTCTTTGTAGCCTCATCTACCATTTTTGCATTTGTCCTAATGTGGAATTACTAAGATATTTAGAAGTCAGACCTAACAATACTAACACCTCTGATATATTTGCATTCATGTTGTGTTTCTGGTCTTGTATTTTTTCTTACAGTTAAGTAAATTAGTTCTGGGTTGAGCCCAAATGTCTCATGAACCCAAGGCATATCACTTTTCCACCTTCTGGCTAGGATCAAGTGAAGCTGAGACCACCCAGTACTGTTTGAGCAGATTAGTCATTCCCAGGACTTATTTATTTTTAATACACTGAGTGATAATTCTAAATATTAATTATATATTGGTTTTGGCATTTTTTATATTTATTGGAATATCTCTATTAAATGGCTCTGTTTTATAAAATTCTCTTTCTCATTATTAAACATTTTGTTTTCTTTTTATACTACTGGGGAAATATCTTCTAAAAAATATTTTTGAGACCCAAGTAATTACAGAATTGCATGTAAGGAAAAAGTAGTATGGTTCTGTGAATGTTTTCTGTTAGTGAAGTACATACGGTTATGTACAACAAAACACTTATTTTGACTACATTGAGGGTGTTTGTTCTTTGGTTTTACAGTTGAGTTTTAGACGATTCCATTTCCTTAAAAAAATTGTCAACCTGATATTTTCCATTTTCTCTTACTAGTTTGATTAAAATGAAAATGCAAGAGATCATTTAAAGGTGTGAATTTTGAATGCTGATTACATAGCTGGTAAGGCTTTAATATGTTAGCTTCCAGTACTGTGGTTTAATATGGAAACATAGAAAATAAACATAATGTGTTCAGGTTATAAAACAGTAAAACAAAGATTTCTTGTTAGCCCATTGGAGATGTCCAAGATTATGGTTTCTAATTGGAAATGTGTGTGTATAATAATAATAAGAGTTAAAATAGAGATTTGTCAATAATAGGCAGTATTCTCTAAAAATATCTAAAATAGGCTTAGGAATCATTGAGATAGTATACAGACATTGTTGAAATTAAAAACAGTCCACAGTCCATGATTTTATAAATTCTTATTCTAAAGCCATTAATTTTACTTTTTTTAATCCCACTAAAATTATCATATGGGTTTATACTACTTTCAGGTATACATTATAGTGATTCAACAATTTTTTTTTTTTAGGATTTTATTTATTTATTTGACAGAGAAAGAGACAGCAAGAGAGGGAACACAAGCAGGGGGAGTGGGAGAGGGAGAAGCAGGCTTCCTGCTGAGCAGGGAGCCCGATGCGGGACTCGAACCCAGGACTCTGGGATCATGACCTGAGCCGAAGGCAGATGCTTAATGACTGAGCCACCCAGGCGCCCTGTGATTCAACAGTTCTGTATGTTACTCAGTACTTGTCATGATGTGTACCCTTAATCCCCTTCACCTATTTCACCCATCCCCCTACTAACCTCTCCTCTGGTAACCACCAGTTTGCTATCTATAGTTAAGGGTCTGTTTTTTTGTATGTCTCCTTTTTTTGTTGTTCATTTGTTTTCTCTTTTTTAAATTCCACATATCATTGAAATCATACGATTTTTGTCTATGACTGCCTTATTTCAATTAGCATTGTACCCTCTAGATCCGTCCATGTTGTTGCAAATGGCAGGATTTCATTCTTTTTTATGGCTGAGTAATATCCATTATGGTTATAGATATATCTATATATCTATGTAGATACAGATGTATATCTATCTATCTATCTATCTATCTATCTATGCATTTATCTGTGGATAGACACTTCTTTATCCATTCATCTATGGAGAGACACTTGGGCTGCTTCATAACTTGGATATTGTAAATAATGCTGCAATAAACATAGGGGTACATATATCTTTTTAGATTAGTGTTTTCAAGGGTGCCTAGGTGATCAGGTAGTTGAGTGGCCAACTCTTGATTTCAGCTCAGGTCATGATCTCAGGTTCTGGGATAGATATAGATAGAGATGATATAGAGATACTGGCCTCTCTGTCCTCATTTTTTAAGTGTCTTTATCTGGTTTAGGTATCTGGGTAACACTGGCCTCATAGAATGAATTTGGAAGCTTTCCTTCCTCTTCTATATTTTGGAATAGTTTGAGAAGAATAGGTATTAACTCCTCTTTAAATGTTTTGTTGAATTCACCTGTGAAGCCATCTGGTCCTGGACTTTGTTGGGATTTTTTTGATTACTGATTCAGTTTCATTGCTGATAATCAACCTGTTCAAATTTTCTGTTTCTTACTGACAGTTTTAGGAGCCTATATGTTTTTAAGAATTTATCCATTTTTTTCTAGGTTGTCCAATTTTTTTGGCATCTTTTTCATAATACTCTTTCATAATCCTTTGGATTTCTATGGTATTGGTTGTTATTTCTCCTCTTTCATTTCTGATTTTGTTTATTTGAGTCCCCTCTCCCCCCACTCTTTTTTTTTTTTTTCGGGGGGGGGGCTGACAAAAGGGTTTTCAATTTTTTTTTTTTTTTTAAATAAAAACTCCCTGGTTTCATTGATTTTTTCTTTTGTTTTTTTTTTTTTAATTTCATTTTTTTCTGCTCTAATCTTTATTATTTCCTTCATTCTACTGGTTTTGGGTTCTGCTTATTTTTTTCTAGATCCTTTAGGTATAATTGTTGGTTCCTTATTTGAGATTTTTCTTGCTTCTTATAGGTAGGCTTATATTGCTATTCACTTCTCTCTTGGAACATCTTTTGCTGCATCTCAAATATTTTGGACCATTATATTTTCATTTTCATTTGTCTCCATGTAATTTTTATTTCCTTTTTGATTGCTTGGTTGTCCCATTCATTGTTTGGTAGCATGTTATTTAAACTTTATGTATTTGTGTTATTTCCACATTTTATCTTGTGGTTGATTTCTAGTTTCATAGCATTGTTGTTGAAACAGATGGATGATAGGACTTCAAACTCTGAATTTGTTGAGACTTATTTTGTGGCCTAAAATGTGGTTTATTCTGGAGAATGTTCCATGTGCATTTCTAAATACTTTATTCTGCTATTTTAGGATGGAATGTTCTGAATATATCTGTTAGATCCAACTGGTCCAATGTGTCATTCAAAGCCACTGTTTTGTTGTTGCTTTTCTGTTTGGATGACTTATCCATTGTTGTAGGTGGCGTGTTAAAATCCCTTACTTACTGCATGTGTTTTAGATCTGAAATGAACCTCTTGTAGGCAGCATATAGATGGGTCTTGCTTTTGTATCCATTCTATCACCCTATGTCTTTTGTTTGGAATGTTTAATCCATTTACATTCAAAATAATTATTGATAGGTATATACTTATTGCCATTTTGTTGCTTGTTTTATGCTTTTTGTTTGTTTTTGTAGTTCTCCTCTCTTCCTTTCTTCTCTTGCTTCCTGCTCTCACCATTTTCTGGCTTCCTTTAGTGACATATTTGGATTTTTTTAATCTTTATTTTTTGCATATCCATTACCAGATTTTGATTTGTGGTTACCATTAGGTCTATATATAACATGCATATAGCAGTCTCTATTAAGTTGATAGTTGCTTAAGTTTGCATCCCTTCTAAAAGCACTAAATTTTTACTCCCCTCCCCTCCATGTTTTATGCATATGGTGTCATAATTTATATTATTATTTTGTGAATCCCTTGACTGATTTTTATAAATATACTTGATTTTACTGCTTTTGTACTTCCTGCTTTTATTAGTCCTACTTATGGTATTTCCTTTCCATTTAAAGAATCCCCTTTAACATTTTTGTAAGTTTGGTTTAGTGGTGATGAATTCTTTTAAGTTTTATTTGTTAGGAAACTCTTTTCCTCTTTTTCTGTTTTGAATGGTAGCCCTATAAGTATAAGCAACACTTATAGAATATTCTTGGCTGTAGTCTTTTTGCTTTCAGCACCTTGAATATATCATGTCACTGTCTTCTGGACTGGAAAATTTCTGCTGAAAAATCAGCTAATAGCCTAATTGGTTTCCCTTGTTTGGTAACTGTTTTCTTTTCTCTTGCTGCTTTTAGAGTTCTCTCTTTATCACTACATTTTGCCATTTTCATTACTATGTGTCTTGGTGTGGACCTCCTTGGGTTGATTTTATTAGGGGTTCTCTGTGCCTCCTGGACCTAGGTTTCTGTCCCATTCCCCAGAGTGGAACATTTTCAGCTATCATTTCTTTGAATGAATTTTATGCCCCTTTTGCTCTCTCCTTCTGGGATCTCTATAATGTGAATATTCTTATGCTTGGTGGTGTCACTGAGTTCCTTTAATCTATTCTCATTGTTTATTATTCTTTCTTCTCTCTCCTTTTCAGCTTAATTGCTTTCCATTACTTTGTCCTCTAGGTCACTGATTCATTCTACTGCTTCTCCTAGTCTTCTATTTATTCCCTCTAGTGTGTTTTTAATTTCATTTATGTAGTTCTTCATCTGGTTTTTTTTTGTTGTTTTTTTTTGTTTTTATATTTTATATCTCTTTGTTGAGGGTCTCACTGAGGGCCTCCACTCTCTTCTGAAGTCCAATGAGTATCTTTATGACCATTTCAATAACTTCTCTATTGGGCATATTACTGATCTCTGTGTCATTTAACTCTCTTGCTGTGATTTTGTCCTATTTTTTTCATTTGGGACATATTCCTTTGTCTTTTTAGTTTGTCTAACTCTCAATATATGTTTGTAGGTGTTAGGAGAGTTAGCTATGTCTTCTGCTCTTGAAAGAAGTGGCCTTATGAAGAAGAGGTCCTTTAGTGCCCTGCAGTTCAATGTCCCCTTTTCACCATAATCTGGCACTTCAGATGTGCCTCCCATGTGTGTTGTGTGCACCCTACTATTGTGGCTGAGACAAATTTTCCTTCAGTCTAGTCATCTGCAATGGCTCTCTGACTGTTGTGGGCAGAGTTTGGTGCCTGTGCTGTTAGTGGACCAGTCTGGGACCACCCTGGGCTTGAGTTGGGTCACACAGGCATTTGCCAGAGTTGGAGTCCCATTGAACTACAGGGAACTCTCCCTGTGTTTTCCCCTGAGAGGCTTTTGTTGGTAGGTGTGGCTTGCAGTCAGGGCAGATATCTGCCTCCAGCCAAGTGATGGGTCCACATTCAAATTGGTATGTGTGATTATCTTCTCTTTCTAGTAGTCACTTTGGAGTTATTCTGGCTCCTGTCAAGCCTGCTTACACAATGCTATGTTTGGATAGACTTATGCCAAGGGTAGGTTGGATGGGGTGGTTTGCGAGGTGTTAGCAATGTTTGCACTAGTCTGCTGTGGTAGGGGACCTATAGCTGCTTTGGAGAACTACAGAGGTAGGGTTGGAGGAGTCATCCACAGAAGACTGCTGTTAGCAAACTAGGTGGAGAATATGCTGTGCTGTGCTGGTTCCCACAGCTGTCATTGTGTCTCAGATGGAGGGCAAGGGAAATGGCGCCCAACAGCTCTTTGGTTCTTGGAGAAGCTTCCTAAAGATCCCTTTCCCTGCAGCACATGTTCTGAGATTAGTAAATAAATTTCATTCCCATATACCCCAGGTGTTTTTCAAATTGCTGAATATATGTTGTATCTCAGTGGAATTGTTTGTTTTGCTGTCTTTTTATGCGGGGGAGGGGGACTCAGCCTTTATTGCCCTCAGCTCTCCTGGAGCAGAGTTAAGTGCAGATTTTTAAAGTTCCAGGTGTTAAGGCCCACTTATTGTATGAACTCACAAAGTTAAGCCCCTTGGTTTTCAAAGCCAAATGTTATGGGGATTTGTCTTCCCAATGTGGGTCCCCCATGCTTGGGTTGTCTCCTGTGGGGTCTATTCCTTTTCCTTCTCAATATTTGTGGTGTTCCTCCATCTTATGGAGAGTTTCATGGGTCACTTTGGTTCCCAGCTGTATCTCTACCCTTCCTACCTATTTTTTTTTTTTTTTTTTTTTTTAATATGGTCTCTTCTCTATGACTAGCAGTGGAGAGTCTGTTCTAGTCTTTGGGTCATTTTGTTAGTTATTTACACTGATGTGTGTGTCATCTAGGTGTATCTGGGACTAAGTGAGCTTAGGATCCTCATATTCTATTATCTTCCCCAGGAATCAGAAAAATGGAATTTTTTTTTAAAAAGGAAACTGCCAAATCTTAACATCATATGTAAGCAAAGATAGTAGATTTTAGTCATAAAGTTTAGACTGTAACAGAGAACAGTCTCTGTTAATAAAATTAGTTAATGACATGGTCTTCACTGAAAAAAAATGAAACTTAATACTTTCTGGCATACATTTAGCATGAAACCATATTAACTGATTTCTCTCTATCAGACATTTTGGAATCGTGGTTTACTAAACAGATTGAAGTATTTTTAACTAGCAGTTGCTGATTTTTGTTAAATATGAGAAATTTAAACTACATAAAAATAAAAACAGGTGATGATTCTAAAAACTATTGTAAATTTATGATTTAGAGAGAAAGTTTAATAAGAAAACTAAACAATTATAAACTAACACTTATTCCAGTAGTTTAATGAACAATCACCTCAGAAATCAATGGGGTTTGTTACCAGATTAATATAAATTTAGTGAACTGAAAAAATTAAAATGTTTTTGCCAATTTCTTTATATTTTAAATAAGTCACAAAATCATGAAAACTAAAAAGCATTTCAGACAATATTGCTCCCATGTACTAAATATTTAGCCTGATATTTGCATTCTAATTCTTCTCACTGAAAAATAGCTGCAAGGTAAGTTAATTTCCATGCTAACGAAAGTCGGCAGGCCCCCTTACTGTTAAATCAGAGTTGACAAGGAAGCGAAATCAGAGCTTCAATTACAACACATTTTGCTCTATTTAAAGTCTAATACACATGCACTGAAATATAGCTCATATGTTTGGTGCCAAAGTGTTCTAAACCATTTCTAATAGTCACAAATATTTTTTTACTTTTGTTAACAAAAGGAAAAATTAACATTTAAAAAACCCAAATGGAAAGTTACCTATTTATCTTTATGGAAAGAATCTACATATTTGTTTCTTGGGTTTGTTATCTGAAACAATCAGAATAACTTCCCAAATTCTCAGCCTCTGCAACCTCAGTTCTGTCTGATGTACAGTTCATCTGCACAACTGGAGCATAGAACTACAGGGGGAAGACCTCTACTGAAGACAAATCTTCCTTTTGCTGAGGATCGGGGAGTAGGAAAACATTCCTTCAACCAATTATAACAAAATGTTTTAGCTGAATTGATACTAGTGTTTAGAGTCTGGCTGTTTGCGGCACTGGTGGCTAGTCACCTATATGACGTGTACTTCCTTGTATTGATATACATGGGGGTGGAATGGGATTGGAGAACATAATTCTATGTAAAGACTCTTCAGAGCATGAACAAAGTACATATCAGGATGATGATAGACCTGTTACTAATGTTCCTGGACCTGTCCTAATACACTGATTTTTGAGTGCCAGTGAAGATTAAGACTGCATCTTACAGAATGTTTGTTTATTTGTTTTAAGTAAGTGGGCATGGAACCCAGTGCAGGGCTTGAACGCATGACAGTGAAATCAAGTCCTAAGCTAAAATCAAGAGCCAACATTTAACCAACTGAGCCACCCAGACACCCCCAAAATAGCTTTTTTTATAAGAGCCATTGTGGGATTCTGACACTTACAATGATGCATTGTTATTTCACTGTTCCACAGACCATGACACCCTAGGCATGGAGTACCATCTTTGGCCTTGAGCAGCAGGGTAGCATTTTTACTTGATGGAGTAACATATCCTCTCTACAGAGAAGCATGAGCAGCCAAACATAACTGGGGATGTGGAGTTTCTCTGTCATAAAAGTAGGGACCAAGAAAACTTATGAGTTAATGTGGTCTCATTTTACCCAACTCAGTGAAGATTAAGAACATTCAAGTTACCTTTCTCTAATTGGCAACTTGTAGAAGAACTGGAGGTGAGTTCTGTATTTTATAAAATACAGTCTTATCTTTTCAGATTTTCCATTCATAATATTTTGGCCTTCACACATCCAAAGCTTAACTTATGATCTTTCTCTCCAAACCTGCTCTTTCTACTCTTCCCATCTTGATTTAATAATGTCAACTCCTCCCTCCAAGTTGTTCAGACACACGCAAAAAAATCTATAGTCATTCTCGACTTCATACTTTCAAACTCCATATGCAATCCATCTGTTGCCTGTGCATTCTAGGTATATCCAGAGTCTAATAACTTCTCAATAGACCAGAGTTGGCCACTGGAAATACAATACAAGCCATACATGTAATTTAAAATTTTCTAGTAGCTACATTAAAAAAGAAAAAGAGGTGAAGTAAACTTCAATAATATATTTTATCTAACTTATAGTGTCCAAAATGTCATCTTGACATATAATCAATTTTAAAAAAATATTAATGAAGTATTTACTTTCATTTTTTTTTCCATATTAGGTCTTTGCAATCTTGTATATTTTATACCTAGAGCCCATCTCAATTCAGACTTGTCACATTTCACGTTTTTAGTAGCAACATGTAACTAAGAGCTCTCAAAGTGGACACCACTGCTCCAAACAATAGTTTTCTAAGGTCTCCTTCTACCCTTGCCTCTTACAATTCATTCTCAATACTAGCCAGAATCCTAATGAAACCTATAAAACAGCTAAACAGACCCTTCTACATTTTATTCATATGATGCTTATTTCTTTAAATATGCAATTTCACACTTGCTATAAGTGTTGGGCTTCAGGACACACTACCCCAACATAGCTCCTTGGCATATTCAAAATCTTAAACTGAAGGAATTTGAGAAAACAGCAGAAGCAAGGTCACTCTGACCTTCCAACCCCTTGCTCTTCTTCCCTGAAAGCAAGAGAAAACTCTTCCATGTGAAAAGTACCTTCCTGTGCAAGGAGGAAGGAAAACATTTTTATCACCAGAGACCAGAGATGGGGAATTGGGGGCTGAGAAATATGTACAAACAAACCTTGTTAAACCAACTGTTACCCCTTCCTCATTACTTCTTTACCATTTAATACCCTTAGGCCAAATCATTCTGTCTCATCAACTCTTCTCAAATACACTGTTTCTTTGTCTGAAAGGTCTAAAAGCTTCCTCCTCTGGTCATTTTTAAGGGTCATCATTTTCTTGTGAAGGCTGCCATGTAGATGTAAAAATTCAATAAAATTGGTATGCTTTTTGAGCCCCATATCGGGCTCCCTGCTCGGCGGGAGGCCTGCTTCTCCCTCTCCCACTCCCCCTGCTTGTGTTCCCTCTCTCACTGTCTCTCTCTCTGTCAAATAAATAAAATCTTTAAAAAAAAAATTGGTATGCCTGTTCATCTGTCTTAAGTCAGTTTCATTTTCAGACCCAGCCAGGAACTTTAAGAGGATGTAGGAAAACTTTTTCCTCCCCTACATAAATCACTGGTGGTCATTAATAAATAAACCTATATTACCATTTCTCAAATAGGTCTGATTTTAGCAATTTATTGTCTTTGACAGTATAGGCCATCACTTTAAAGGAGAAAAACCCTAACTAATGCATAAAATAAGGTAAAAACCATTTCACTGTTACAAAACAAAACAAAAACAAAAACAATTTAAATAAAGAAATTAATTGGCAATTTTTTTTGTCTTTCTTTATCTACCTCATCCCTAGCTCACCCCAAGTGATGCACCTATCCATTTCAAACCAGCCATGAAGCTGTGTGGTCTTGACTTCTATAAAGTAGAGAGATTATTACCATATGTAGGAAAATACTCACAAAAGAGATTTTTATGCTCTTTAGAATGAAGCAATACATCATAATTATTTAAATAAAAATAAAATCAAGGTAAGATATAATTACAAATTTTTCTTTAAAACTTGGCTACAAAAAAAGAAGAGGCAGAGGAGCACTTTACTTTTTTGAATGCATCATTTTTTTTTAAAGACTTTATTTTTTTTATTTGACAGAGAGCACACAAGCAGGGGAGCAGCAGAGGGAGGGGAGAAGCAGGCTCCCCATTGAGCAGGGAGCCAGATGCAGGGCTCGATCCCAGGACCCTGAGATCATGACCTGAGCCAAAGGCAGACGCTTAACCAACTGAGCCACCCAGGCGCCCCAAATGAATGCATCATTTTTTAAATGAAATTACAGTGAATACTGTAGGAAAAGAGTATGAAACCTATAGACTCTTCTTAACACCACTTATTAACAGAAACTGAAAAATTTTATCAGCATGAAAAAAATTCTCAAGTCAGTGTTATTTTTAAATCCCACATCTTCAAATTCTGATATCTCAAATTAGAAAAAAATATTGGTGAAATATGCCAAATGATAATTTTAGGAGAATTTGCTTTCTGGTTAGCTATATTTAAATGGTTAGTTTATTCTTATCAAAATACATTTTCAAATATTGCTAAATTAATGCTTTACTTAATGCTTTACTTAGCTCTCTTACATGTCATATCTGAATTATTGTAATTAAATAAAGTTATATGACCGTTACCTTCATTAGCCAAACATGAAGGAGAAAGATATATTTCTTGGTTCTCCCAGTGGGTATCTGTTGTCTTCCTCTTGTCATCCTAAGGGTGTTTTCTGTGATTGAGAGTAGAATGCAATTGTTAGAGTAGAGATGAGTCAGTAGAATGCAACTGTAAAAAGATAGGAGTTCATTTTTATGTCATTAATAACCAGGACCTACATGATGGAGGGAAGTATTTTGGCAAAGTATAAACTAGTGCATCTGGCTTTGGACCATATGTTCTATCATTATTAGCAAAGAACTGACCAGATGAAAAATTTTATGAAATGATTTTCTGTGAAAGTCAGCTGTATCATTGAGTGGTGATTCAAGAGGAAAAAGAAAATATGTTGGCTCTCATATAAATGGAAAAATGAGTCAGAATAGATTCCTTTTTGCAGAACCATTTACCAACCTAGGGTGTTGCACAGTAAAGACATAAATTCTAAAAAAGTAATTTAAATAGTTTTGAATATTGAAGGTATGGTAACTTCAGGTAACTAAGAGGGACCATACCTCTTAGTTGTATGCATATAACACTAATTATTAATTTAAACATCATCTTTTAACTTCTTTTTGATAACTTATCTTTTTTTAATGCTTCTTCCCATGGCTCAATATTGTTAAATCATTTTTTTTTTTGGTTAAACCAAGAGGCATCATTTATATTAATATGACCTATAAATATTGAATTTTTTTTACAGACAACCATTTTATTTTTTCCTTAGAAATTATTAAATTCTTAATAATTTTCCATTGGCTTCATTTTCAGTGTTCTTGTCACTATTCATTTTAGAACTACTCTCACATAAAACTACTCTGAATGTATTTTTTTCGTACCACAAGCTTATCCATCTATTTATTTCCTGAAGACCTACCTCCTGTACCCCCTGCCTTAATCTAGACTAATCTACTACTCTAATCTTCAGGCAGTTTTCTCTGTTGGATTTTCTCTTTCTTGTAGTCTATTTGTTTTATTTGTTCTGAGCATAGCCTATAATATTATAGAAGTTATATGTATTTTAGCCCTAGGGTATTTGAAAATATTTCTACTCTGTTATCAAATTTAAATGGTAGTATGAACAGTTATGGAATGCTAAATTAAAAATAATCTCCCCTAGGGAATTAAATCTAGACTCCACCATTTCCTAGAATCTAGTTATACTGGCTGAACTTCTGATGCCATTTGGCTTCCCATTTGTTTGCATGAGCTCCCCACCCACCCACCCCAAACTCATGAGATCTTAATTTTATCTTAAGTGTTTTGAAATTTCATGATTTGCTCATGTGACAATCTTTTTCTTTTATCATCCACCTTTTTGACCCTTTCAATATGAAAATTCAGTTAATGAGAAATTTAATTTATTTTATAATTTCTACATACCATTTCTTCTCTTTTTTTTTCTATAACACATATCAGAGATATTGCACCTGTAGGATATTGATTTAAGATACAAATTGGTCATAGTTTTATTTTAGAACATTTTCTTCTTCTCTGTCCTTTTTTTTTAATTTTTAAAAAATTTTTCCATTTTATTCATCTTCTCTCTCCTTTCCTTTGTCTTTCTGTGTTTACTAATCTGCACTGTTTCTACTGCCTACAAGCCTGATCACCCAGGGGTTCTGCAGAGTGTCAGGAATCAGGCATTGTCAGTACCTTTCTTCCAAGAAAAAGCAGTAACTTTCTCTCCTCTGCAAAAGAAAGAACCGTTTTCTGTTCTGTTTTCCATCCTCTCAAGTTTTACTGAGATAGCTTTTTTGCTATTGTCTCTTCTCATATTCACATAGTCTGAATAAATGACTTATCATCTTCCCCCTTTTACTAGAGATAGAGGCTATAAAATCATGTTTATTTGGAAGCTGCTTTTTAAACTTTTGGCTTATAGTAGAGTAATAAGAAAAAAATATCTAATTTATATTTCAGAAGATGAAAATAAACCAAGAGTTAAAATTTTCCTTAAAGGACAAATATGCTAAGGGTGCAACAAGAACTGAACAATTTTAATTTATTTCTCGGGATATTTTTCACTTTGTGCTCTCAGTTCTTGATACTATTTTTTATCAGTTACCCTCATAATTTTGACATAATTTTGTATATGTATGAATTCACTCCAAAAGTTTAGAGGCCACTTTTATCATGAGAAGTAGTAGTATCTACCTCTTTTTAAAAACAGTTGACCCTTGAATAACACGGGTTTGAACTGTGCAGGTCCACTTTTATGCAGATTTTTTTTCAATACAGTGTATTTTCTCTATAATTCTTCTTAATAACATTTTATTTTCTCTAGCTTACTTTATTGTAGGAATATAATATGTAATACATGTATCTTACAGTATATGTGTTAATTAATTAAATCTTTGTGTTATTGGCAAGGCTTCCAGTCAACAGTAGGCTATTAATAGTTAAGTTTTTGGGAAGTCAAAAGTTATATGTGGATTTTACCTGCACCAGGGCTCAATGCCCCTAACCCTATAGTTGTTCAAGGGTCAACTGTACTTCCTTTCCTTATAGTTACTCCTCCCACTTTATCTAAGCCTATCCACCCATGGTAATAGATGACTTGAAAAACAAATATCTATTATTTTTTTTTTTTTAAAGATTTTATTTATTTATTTGAGAGAGAGAATGAGATAGAGAGAGCATGAGAGGGTCAGAGGGAGAAGCAGACTCCCTGCCGAGCAGGGAGCCTGATGCGGGACTCGATCCCGGGACTCCAGGATCATGACCTGAGCCGAAGGCAGTCGCTTAACCAACTGAGCCACCCAGGCGCCCGAAAAACAAATATCTATTAAACATCCATTATGTGTAAGGTAATATACAAAGAGCTAATCAGTGTTTTAGGAACTGACAGTGTCCTCAAAAAGCATTATAATATGAAATAGGAGAAATAGGAGAAAATGCAGTGTTGGAGCCAGACAAACCTAGATGCAAAACTCAGCTCTTACTAGAAAATACACAAAACTGAAATCTGTTTTCAAATTCATATAATAAACTTAATAGTTTCTCCCTTATGAGATTGTAGGTAGATTAAATAAACTGACATATGTAAAATGTAGAGCATAATGTATCCATTAGGTTTTACTTTGTTTACAGAAAACCAAAAATGTCAGTGGCATAATTGTGATAAAAGCTTTGTTTTTCTCTTACACAAAGTACAGGTATAAGCATTCAGGCCATGGTGGCTTTAAAAGAATTCTGGGGATGTAGACCCCTTCCAGCTAACTACTCTGCTATCTCTACACATAATTTTCATGGTCATGTGTCAAGTTAGTAGCTCTAGCAGTTAAATCTACATTACTCAGATATGTAAAGAGCATACACCAGTTGTTTCTTAAGAGATTTTCCATAAGCGACCACCCAATACTTGCACAATTCATTGGCCTGAGCTTAGGCAAGTGAAGGAGGAAAATATAGTCTCTACGCTTGTCAGTTACGTGCTTAAAAAAAAATTGGGGAGACGGGGAAGAAGGATGGACTATTAAGTAGAATAACAGCAGGCTTCATCACACTTGGTGAATGGGATATAATAGCCAATCAATAAATGGCATTGTTATTGCTGAAGTGTTACAGGCTACTTTTATGACCTCCTGGGAACCACTTTTTGTGCTTTTAGGGATTACAAAAAATATAGACAGCTCTGAGAGAGCATATTTGATATACACTATTATAGGAATCTAATTATTAGCTTTGAAGGTTTGAAATTGCCCTCTTGTATTAGCTATATCTATGAGATATGTATGTGGTACTGTCATTATTATTTAATTCCAAATAACATCAAATTATACTGTAATTATCATTGATTTCAAAATATCTAATTTCTGTGAAAATTTCTCTGAAATATGGATTACTAAAAAGCGTGTTTTTATTTCCAAACGTAATTTTTGTTGCTGTTATCCTTTTGTAATTAAGTTCTATCTTAATATAAGCTGTAGGATTTCAAATATTGAAGTCATTGAGACTTCCTTTATGGTCCACTGGATGGTCAAATTTTGTAAGCATTCTCTACAAGCTGGCAAATGATGTGTATTCTTTAGTAATTCTATGCAATATTTTATACATATTAAGTCAAGATTTTTGGAATGTTTACCACATTTTCTGTAGTCTCGGTGGCCTTCAGTATTACTGGTGATTTATTTTATTTTTTTATTATAACATTTACTGAGAGTCATGATAAATTCTTTCTGTAAGTTAGACTCTTTTTTATTTCAATTTTCAGTTTTTCATCTGTAGTTTTGTTGTTAGGTGCTTAAAATTATGTTGAAAAATCTTAATGGTGAATTCAACTTTGTAGCATTGTGAAGTCTTTGTTTATTTTTGTAATGCCTTTTCCTTAAAATCCATATTACCTAATGATATATTTCTCTTTTTTTATTATGTTCATTTAGCCAGCATATAGTACATCCTAAGTTTTTGATGTAGCGTTCAATGATTCATTAGTTGCTTATAACACCCAGTGCTCATCCCAACATGTGCCCTCCTTAATACCCATCACCCAGTCACCCTACCCCCTACCCCCTCCCTTCTGTAACCCTCAGTTGGTTCCCAGAGTCCAGAGTCTCTCACGGTTTGTCTCCCTCTCTGATTTCTTCCCATTCCGTTTTCCCTCCCTTCCCCCATGGTCTTCCGTGCTATTCCTTATGTTCCACATATGAGTGAAACCATGTGATAATTGCCTTTCCCTGCTTGACTTATTGCACTTAGCATAATCCCCTCCAGTTCTATCCATGTCGATGCAAATGATGGGTATTCATCCTTTCTGATGGCTGAGTAATATTCCATTGTATATATGGACCACATCTTCCTTATCCATTCGTCTGTTGAAGGGCATCTTGGCTCTTTCCACAGTTAGGCTATTGTGGACATTGCTGCTATGAACATTGGGGTGCATGTGCCCCTTCTTTTTACTACATTTGTATCTTTGGGGTAAATACCTAGTAGTGCAGTTGTTGGGTCATATATTTCTACCAGCTTTAGTAAGAATTTTATAAGGGTAAATTTCCATTCTTAAAAATTATTTCTGTCTCCCAATTTTAAATTTGTCTCACAAGATATGCAATGTTAGATTATGGCTTTTCTGTTTTCTATTTAGTACAGTCTGACAATATTGTTATTTTAGTTGAACCACTTGGTACATTTAGATTTTTTCTAACTCTAGATAGACTTGGATTTCTATTTACCATCTTTTAATTTCTATTGTCCATGCTTATTCTTTGCTTCTTATTCTTTCTTTCTCACCTTTATATTTAGTATTTTTTGGATTTTTGTTTTTGTTTTTATTTTCGTTTTTGGGGGATTTGGTGGGTAGGGTCTCAAAGTGCCTGGTACTTAGAACAGTGCCTGGTAGAAAAATAGTGTTTTGTTTTTTTTTATTAAAGATTTTTATTTATTTATTTGAGAGAGAGAATGAGAGAGAGAGAGAGAGAGAGAGAATGAGATGGGGGAGGGTCAGAGGGAGAAGCAGACTCCCCGCTGAGCAGAGAGCCCAATGCGGGACTTGACCCCAGGACCCCGGGATAATGACCTGAGCCTAAGGCAGACGCTTAACCGACTGAGCCACCCAAGCACCCAAAAATAGTGTTTTCTTAAACATTAAGGATTATCATTGGGTATTTCCATTTGTCATTCCATTTTTTTTTTCCTCTGTAAGTTTAGAAGTTAATTGCCCCATTATTCAGGCTCTTAGTGTCAGACAAATAATAATAATCTGTCCACTTAACAAAATCTAAAATTAATCAACATTTGTACTGTTGTCCTAAACTATGGGAAAACTTTCTCCCTTTCTCTTCTCCATCAGGAACACTAATTATATGTATGTAAATATTCTCACTCATTCTATCGTGTTTCTTAAGACCTCTTTGACATCTTTCATCTTTTCAGCTCTCTTGGCTGCATTCTGTATAATTTCTTTATATCCATTTTCCAGTTCCCTTTCTTTTGAATTCTGACATAATCTATTTAAATCCTTCTATTTTTAAATTCTAGTTATAAGTTTAATTTCTAATAATCATATTGGTTATTTTATAAATCCCTTTGATTATAGTGTCTTTTTCACTCACATATTGTCAAACTTGCCTTTACTTTCTCTCTCTATTAAATATATTATTAAATAATATATATTTAATAATTTAGTTATAAAAAGTCATTGCAAATACTTTTCTGTTCTTGGTTGTTTGTGCTTATTCTCCTTCATTGTCTTCATTTACTCAGGCAGTTAGAAGTACATTTTTCAGGGAAGGGGGGGGTTTATTTGTGAATATTTTAAATGTTGTTTTTTAAGATTTGGTTGTTTTGCCTCTTTCCTTCTACTAGGCATCTAGGGATACCTAGGAAAAGCATTAATTAAATTTCATCATTAGTGTTTTAGTCTTAAGATTTGGAGCTATAAACTGAGCTGTGGATTCTAAAATCTCAGCTGGAATTTCCCACCTCTCCATACATAACAAAGCTATTACAGAGTTCAGTGACAAGGCTAAGATAGCAGAATTTTCATTCTTTTTTTCTGGACTGGTTAGAATTGAGATAAACTTTCGGAAAAAAATGTAAGAAATGTCACAGTTTTAAGTAATTTTTCAGAAATGCTCAGCTCCTATTTATATTTTATATTTTTGATGGTTATGTCAGAATTATTTAAACCTAGAGAAATTCCTAATAAACATAGTATTATTAGTAGGAAATTACTTAGTCATATCTTTTTAAATGACAATGTGTCAGTATAGAATTCTTCAGATAACTGATACCCACTTAAAATTCCTGGTACAATCCCTCATGCATATATATAGGAAAAATTATCCATACAAAATGTGTACTTGAACTATCATAGGTGTGAATGATATAACCAAGAATAGTTAACCTGTGTAGTCTTACTCACTGGATGAATGCCACATAAATATAAAACATACAGTTTTATATCCCCCAGAAAATACATTATCTTTGGATTTCTTACAATTTTCCAATTTTAAGAACGTTCACAGTGAAAACATCTACTTAGTACCTAAGTAAATTATTTTTATCTGGATTTTTCATAGGAAAGTAGGGTGATTGTGATTCCTTTCATATTCTTACAAAAATTATTTTAGTGCCTACAATAGGCCAATTATGTGAACAGAATAACCAGTGGCTTTGCCTTTTTAAAACCTACAGTTTAATGAAAGCAATACATTTTAAATAAGTGAAAATGTATAGTATGAATTATGAAATATGCTAAAAAGGAAATGAAAGTAAAGATTTATTTGAAAAAGATGGTCTGATAAAGCTTATCTGAGAAAATTTCACTGTATTGGAAATCCAGGGATGACCAAGAGTTGCAAGAGAATATTTGAAAATGGTTCAGAGCAGAAAAAAATATCAGGTGAACTATTGCCAAGACAGGAAAGAGTTTGGCATGTTTCTAGGAACTGAACCTGGTTGCCTACAAAGTACTGAGGGGGGAGGAAAATGAGTTTTAGGAGGTTGCGTTGGAAAATTAGTCTGAAGCCAAATTCCAAAATGACAACTAAGCCATGTTTTGGCTTTTGAGAATTTTGAAAATGTGAGAAAATATAGACATTCTAAGTTCAAAATTATATATTCTATTTTCCTAAGGATTTATTTTTTTAATAAAAATACATCTCATAGCCACATGGCTTACCCAAAATTCTTGACCATATAGGCAAACTTTATGTTAAAAATATGTAAATGCACAGGCACACACACACACACACACACACACACCACTTGAAAAAATGTATTAGAAATTCAATGTGTTACACTACTTTCAAGGCAGGAAGAAAAGGCTGTTTGCAGGAATATTATAACACTATATGTGAAGTTTTAAAAATTGTTAGTCTTTCTGCAGTTTCAAATCAACAAATATATATATATATTGTTTTTCTATAGTTCTTTTACCTATTTATTTTATTTTATTTATTTCTTCTTTGTTTTAATTTTTATTACCATATAATGTATTATTTGTTTCAGGGGTACAGGTCTGTGATTCATCAGTCTTACACAATTCACGGTGCTCACCATAGCACATACCCTCCCCAGTGTCTATCACCCAGCCACCCCATCCCTCCCACCCCCTCTACTCCAGCAGCCTTCAGTTTGTTTTCTGAGATTGAGTCTCTTATGGTTTGTCTCCCTCTCTGGTTTCATCTTGTTTCATTTTTCCCTCCCTTCCCCTATGATCCTCTGTCTTGTTTCTCAAATTCCTCATATCAGTGAGATCATATGATACTTGTATTTCTCTGATTGACTTATTTTGCTTAGCATAATACCCTCTAGTTCCATCCACATCATTGCAAATGGCAAGATTTCATTTTTTTGATGGCTGCATAATATTCCACTGTATATATATACCACTTCTTCTTCATCCATTCATCTGCTGCTGGACATCTAGGCTCTTTCCATAGTTTGGCTATTGTGGACACAGCTGCTATAAACATTGGGGTGCATGTGCCCCTTTGGATCACTACATTTGTATCTTTGGGGTAAATACCCAGTAATGCAATTGCTGGGTAGTAGGGTACCTCTATTTTCAACTTTTTGAGGAACCTCCATACTGTTTTCCAGAGTGGCTGCACCAGCTCGCATTCCCACCAACAGTGTAGGAGGGTTCTCCTATCTCCACATCCTCGCCAACATCTGTCATTTCCTGACTTGTTAATTTTAGCCATTCTGACTGGTGTGAGGTGGTATCTCACTGAGGTTTTGATTTGTATTTCCTTAATGCTGAGTGATGTTGAGCACTTTTTCATGTGTCTGTTGGCCATTTGGATGTCTTCTTTGGAAAAATGTCTGTTCATGACTTCTGCCCATTTCTTGATTGGATTATTTGTTCTTTGGATGTTGACCTTGATAAGTTCTTTATAGATTTTGGATACTAGCCCTTCATCTGATATGTCATTTGCAAATATCTTCTCCCATTCTGTCAGTTGTCTTTTGGTTTTGTTGACTGTTTCCTTTGCTGTGCAAAAGCTTTTTATCTTGATGAAGTCCAAGTAGTTCATTTTTGCCCTTGTTTCCCTTGCCTTTGGTGATGTTTCTAGGAAGAAGTTTCTGCAGCTGAGGTCGAAGAGGTTGCTGCCTGTGTTCTCCTCAAGGATTTTGATGGGTTCCTGTCTCAAATTTAGGTCTTTCATTCATTTTTTAGTCTATTTTTGTGTGTGGTGTAAGGAAATGGTCCAGTTTCATTCTTCTGCATGTGGCTGTCCAATTTTCCCAACACCATTTGTTGACCAGACTGTCTTTTTTCCATTGGACATTCTTTCCTGCTTTGTCAAAGATTAGTTGACCATAGAGTTGAGGGTCCATTTCTGGCTCTCTATTCTGTTCCATTGATCTGTGTATCAGTGTTTGTGCCAGTACCATACTGTCTTGATGATGACAGCTTTGTAATAGAGCTTGAGTCTGGAATTGTGATGCCACCAGCTTTGCTTTTCTTTTTCAATATTCCTCTGGCCATTCGGGGTCTTTTCTGGTTCCATACAAATTTTAGGATTATTTGTTCCACTTCTTTGAAAAAAGTTGATGGTATTTTGATAGAGATTGCATTAAATGTGTAGATTGCTCTAGATAGCATAGACATTTTCACAATATTTGTTATTCCAATCCATAAGCATGGAACGTTTTTCCATTTCTTTGTGCCTTCCTCAATTTCTTTCATGAGTGTAGTTTTCTGAGTACAGATTCTTTGCCTCTTTGGTTAAATTTATTCCTAGGTATCTTGTGGTTTTGGGTGCAACTGTAAATGTGATTGACTCCTTAATTTCTCCTTCTTCTGTCTTGCTGTCTTCTGTCAATGCATAGAAATGCAACTGATTTCTCTGCATTGATTTATATCCTGCCACTTTATTGAATTCCTGTATGAGTTCTAGCAGTTTTGGGGTGGAGTCTTTTGGGTTTTCCACATAAAGTATCATATCATCTGCAAAAAGTGGGAGTTTCACTTCCTCTTTGCCAATTCAGATGAGGAAGGATACTACATCATACTTAAAGAGTCTATCCAACAAGAAGATCTAACAATTTTAAATATCTATGCCCCTAACATGGGAGCAGCCAATTATATAAGACAATTAATAACAAAAGCAAAGAAACACATTGACAATAATACAGTAATAGTAGGGGACTTTAATACCCCCTGACTGAAATGGACAGATCATCTAAGCAAAAGATCAACAAGGAGATAAAGGCATTAAATGACACACTGAGCCAGATGGACTTCATAGGTATATTCAGAACATTCTATCCCAAAGCAACAAAATACACATTCTTCTCTAGTGCCCATGGAACATTCTCCAGAATAGATCACATCCTGGGTCACAAATCAGGTCTCAACAAGTACCAAAAGATTGGGATCATTCCCTGAATATTTTCGGATCACAGTGCTTTGAAACTAGAACTCAATTACAAAAGGAAAGTTGGAAAGAATGCAACTACATGGAAGCTAAAGAGCATCCTACTAAAGAATAAATGGGTCAACCAGGAAATTAAAGAAGAATTAAAAAAATTCATGGACTCAAATGAAAAAGAAAATGCAACTGTTCAAAATCTTTGGGATGCAGCAAAGTTGGTCCTAAGAGGAAAGTAAAAAGCAACACAAGCCTTTCTCAAGGAACAAGAAAGTTCTCAAATACACAACCTAACCCTACACCTAAAGGAGCTGGAGGAAGAACAGCAAATAAAGCCTAAACCCAGAAGGAGAAGAGAAATATAAAGATCAGAGCAGAAATCAATGATATAGAAACCAAAAGAAGAGTAGGACAGATCAACAAAACTAGGAGCCGGTTCTTTGGGGCGCCTGAATGGCTCATTCGTTAAGTGTCTGCCTTTGGCTTAGGTCATGATCCCAGGGTCCTGGGATCGAGCCCTGCATCAGGCTCCCTGCTTGGCAGGAAGCCTGCTTCTCCCTCTCCCACTCCCCCTACTTGTGTTCCTGCTCTCACTGTCTCTCTCTGTCAAATAAATAAAGAAAATCTTAAAAAAAAAAAAAAAAGGAGCTGGTTCTTTGAAGGAATTAATAAGATTGATAAACCTCTGGCCAGACTTATCAAAAAGAAAAGAGAAAGAACCCAAATAAATAAAATCATGAATGAAAGAGGAGAGATCACAACCAACACCAAAGAAATACAAACAATTATAAGAACATATTATGAGCAACTATATGCCAGCAAATTAGACAATCTGGAAGAAATGGATGCATTCCTAGAGATGTATAAACTACCAAAACTGAACCAGGAAGAAATAGAAAACCTGAACAGACCCATAACCACTAAGGAAATTGAAGCATTTATAAAAATCTCCCAACAAACAAGAGCCACGGCCAGATGGCTTCCCAGGAGAATTCTACCAAACATTTAAAGAAGAATTAATACCTATTCTTCTGAAACTGTTCCAAAAAATAGAAATGGAAGGAAAACTTCCAAACTCATTTTATGAGGCCAGCGTTACCTTGATCCCAAAACCAAAGACCCCATCAAAAAGGAGAGCTATAGACCAATGTCCTTGATGAACATGGATATAAAAATTCTCACCAAAATACTAGCCAATAGAATCCAACAGTACATTAAAAGGATTATTCACCACGACCAAGTGGGATTTATTCCTGGGCTGCAAAGTTGGTTCAACATCCGCAAATCAATCAATGTGATACAATACATTAATAAAAGAAAACAAGAACCATATGATACTCTTAGTAGATGCAGAAAAGGCATTTGATAAAGTACAGCATCCTTTCTTGATTAAAACTCTTCACAGTGTAGGGATAGAGGGTACATACCTCAATATCATAAAAGCCATCTATGAAAACCCCACAGAAAATATCATTCTCAATGGGGAAAAACTGAGAGCTTTTCCCCTAAGGTCAGGAATACGGCAGGGACGTCCACTATCACCACTGCTATTCACTAGTATTAGAAGTCCTAGCCACAGCAATCAGACCACAAAAAGAAATAAAAGGCATCTGAATAGTTCTTTAAAAAAAAAAAAAAAAAGATTTATTTATTTATTTAGAGAGAATGCAAGCAGGAGGCGGGGCAGAGGGAGAGGGAGAGAGTCCTCAAGCAGACTCCCAGCTGAGCAGGGAGCCAAACATGGGGCTTGATCCCAGGACCCTGAGATCATCACCTGAGCTGAAATCAAGAGTCAGATGCTTAACTGACTGAGTCGTCCAGGTACTCCTTTCATTAGTTCTTGAAACTGATAAACTTTTAGTATCATTTCCCTCAAATCTAAACTATTTCTGTAATTAAGTGACAAGACTCATCTAAAATGAATAATCTGTAAAACAACATTTTCCCTTAGATATCTACTCTTTTGATCCTGATATGCTTTTTTCCTGTTCATTCAGTCACAATAATAGCTGAATAGAGGCTATACAACAAATTTAATTAGTTACTCTTGCTATGTGCTAAAAGCAAAAAGCATGAGATTATGGTGAGAGATGTATCTGTATAATGACATTTTATCTGATCAGTAGAGACAGAAAGATAAGGGAAGTAGATTATAATTTGCCTACAGTGATTCTAGTGGCCTTTCTCTATCATGAGGACCCCCAGCAGCACTAGAGAGCTGCTGTACTGTGTATGTTCTTAGCTACATTCTGTCTCTGGTTTTGATTAAAATAAATATGGTTTATTGCTGAACACTGGTACTCTCAAGTTGGAATTTCTCTATAAAACCACCAATCTATAAAAAGCATTGCTGCCTACCTGGACATCTCCAGCTGCATAATCAAAATCATTGATTAGTTTCCATACATTTGGTATCTCACTGTAATATATTTTATTTTATTTATTTATTTTTTTTAAAGATTTTATTTATTTATTTGACAGAGACACAGCGAGAGAGGGAACACAAGCAGAGGGAGTAGGAGAGGGAGAAGCAGGCTTCCCGCTGAGCAGGGAGCCCGATGTGGGGCTCGATCCCAGGACCCTGGGATCATGACCTGAGCCAAAGGCAGACGCTTAACGAATGAGCCACCCAGGTGCCCCTCACTGTAATATATTTTAAGGTGTTTTTTTTTATCCAAACTTTAAAAATATAACTCAAGGACTAGTTAAAAATAAATGCCTTTATAATTAAAGAATAAGTATAGTCATAGTATATCATAAGTAAAGTTATATACACATTAGTAATTGCATATATGAGCAATACAACTAGCATATTCTAGAAGCCTGTTTCTCTAGGATGATGGTGAAATGCCATAGTAGTAGCTAGAGAAGAGCTCCCTGGTCATGACTGGGTTAGTCTTGCTACATCATTCTGTTTTTTATGTCTAACCTTTAAACTCCACTCTGATTTATGAATATTTGGGTTAAACTTATTTCCTTGAATCAGAATGAATTACTAATTGCTAACAGTTCTGTCCTCTATCTAGAGTTCTTCAAAGCTCATCATTTAAATTATTGAGATGACCTGTCTCAGATAATATTAATCAACCTTATATAACTACCCTATCTATAAATATTCCTGCCATTACACAACTCTGTGTAATACATGGGATGTTAGTGAGAATGAGCATACAAAGATAATATAAAAATGTGCTCTCACTTGCAAATGTCTGTAAATAATGTCTTAAGTTTAGAAAGGAGTTGTATAAAATTCTATGATTTGAGGGGGAATAAAACATATCTTCCAGAGATAATAAGAGCTTTGGGTAAGATCCAACCTCAAAGAGAATGGTAACTTGTGTTATGGGTGTGGATAGACTAATTATGTACTATGGTACTCATTGAGCAGATCTTAAAGGCAAAGCATCTTCTGATGGGTTTGTGGTCTGAGTCATGGAACTATTAGCCAAGAAAAACTGCATTTTATTCCAAATTTCTCAGTCCAAAGAGGTGGGTGTTGTTGGGTTGGCTGGATCTGACAGAAAAGCATGACCCTGGTATAAGAAGTTAAAGAAAGATAGTGAGATTTACAACAGCACAGGGACTGTGTGAGAGGGAGAGAAGTGTTCAGAGGACATCAGACCCAAAGTAATTAACTGAATTCTGTCACCTTTTTTTTTTTTTTTTTTTAATATATTACCTACAACTTCAGGTAGAGATAAACCTTGGATATTTGAGAACAGACGATCTTCCAGATTAAAACACTTAGACTTTCCACAGTAATCTCTGATTCTTTTGCCTGGATATTTCCTTATGCCCTGCTCGAATAGACCTTAGCATAAATACAGTACAATAGGGTGCAATGCAGTTGTAGAAAAAAAAAAATTAGACTTGAAACACTGGTTCAAGTGTTCACTCCACTATATGTCTGGATGACCTTAGGAACATTATTTAAACCATCCAAGCTTTGGTTTTCCCATCCTGAAAATACTGGTAATGATAACATCTATGACATAGGGATGTTAAAAGAAAAAAAAAATAGTAATTCCAAAGAATTGCTTAGTGAAAAGCTTAGTGAATTATAGATATGCAAAATATTTTAGCTACATTTTTCCATCATAGGAAGAAAATTTCAGTCCTGGCTCTTTTGGAGACATATCGTCTTCACCATTTTTATTTCAAAAGGGAATACTGAATTCCATGATACTTCTTTGTGTTTAAAATTTAATGAAAGTACTATTTAAATTAATCAAGAGATGAGTGTAGTATTTTATAGTCTAAGATTTATAATGCAAATACTGTGGCAGGGTTATACTTTGTTACTGTGCTAATTAGAAATCTCACATACAGTAATATGCTGATTCTACATTTTGGATCTTTGATAATAAATATTGGTTTTGATGTAAAATCAAATTATAGAGAAATAATTTTATACTGTTTTTACCATTAACAGAATCTGCTACAGGAAAAATTTTGAAAATGCTTACTATTGTTTATATTATGTTTCCATTTTGTTATACTTTATTGTACAATATTTATCATACTAACAATGATAACTCTCTAAAACTGATATTTTTCTTTACATTTTACTTGCTTGGATTGTTTTGCAAATGTCTGCATATATATAAATATAATATTACAAATTAAGAGTTTTTATAATCTATAATCTGCCTGAAAATGCCTTCCCAAATGCTCCTGTTACAAATACTTAATGTCTTGTTCACTTTTGTTATATTTCTTGAGAAGTTGTCCATTCCTACATGTCTTGGTATCAAAAGAGGAATGAATAACAATACAAAATAGTAAATGTTGAAAGCTGGATAAGTAATGATATGCAGTATGCTCTTTGAAACAATTCGGAAAGTGAGATCAAATCTGTATCAGTTTTCTTTGCTATTTTACACATGCGATAAGTTGTGGATTTGTGAACAAACCTTAAAGAAACCAAGCCTATGTAAAAATTTGAGATGATATGAAATTATTTTTGTTGAAGTTCATAAACTCCACAGACTGAGACAAATATCCTTAAACCATTTATTTTAACAAGCATTGAGTGTAGCAGTTCTGTACCATAACATGATACTCCAAATTAAACTTTTGCATCTCAAGTGACCTTTATAGCAGTTTTACAGTTCATAAATTCTGTACAATGTTGCTCTGTGGAGTAGTTTTAATAAATCTTGATTCTGCTATAAACGTTAGTGCACCTACTTGAACTGGCATTTTCAGTCCTAACAAACACAAATGCAGGAATGGGTCTCCTCTGCCATATGGAGTATTTGCCATAGAGTTTATGAAATATTAGACATAATTTCAGTAATGAGATGAAGCACCACAAGTTATTTACCGTTGCCATAGAGAAAACAAATCTGGTGCTTATTATTTACATATATTTAAAACAGTTTGAAGAATAATAAAGGCTAGTCTACCATGGGGGGTACTAATTTGTTCATGTTATGAAGATTTTAGATATAGGATGGAGAGAAAACAGTTTGTTACCCCTTATCTGTTGTAAACTTTCTGTATTCAGCACATGAGTGTTTAGCACATTGGTTATTTGGTTGGTAGAATTTCAGTCATTCCATTCCTTCCATCATGATTTCCCTGGAATTTTAAGTTTGTAATTAAATTTGGAGAAAAATTATGGAAATATCTATGTTGGCCAAGTAGAGTATACTCTTTCATATTTGAGCTCCATGGGACCAGGAGAACAGTGTTAACTGAAGGGAAATTAAAATGCTGAAATTTAATTCAGTATTAATTTTACCATTGTGTTCATTATTATATTTTATAAGACTATTAAAAAATTAGGGAAATAAATATTATTTGATTTCTTCAGACTATGCAAAAGATATTAACATGGAGACAGTTTTTAGAATGGACTAAAAGGGAGAAGCAAAGGACTTGGATTATTGTTTCTTTCTCTTATTTTATTTTTTTTCAGGGAGTCCTTCCCCCATTCTTCTTATTTTCTCTTCCCAAACTTTAATTAGAGAGATTTTTGGGTTTCTGGATACAGCATCCATGTCTCTTAATTTATCACCTATATACATCCCTTTTCCTTCTCCTTTTGCCTGATATCCTGAGAAAATTCCTAAATTTAATCATTTTACTTGGCCAATTTTCTCTTCACGATTGTCCATTCTGCTATTTCCTCTATCTGTTGAACTTTAAAGGTGAAAATTTCAATTTCCAAAACTTGCCTTTGTGAAGTCTTTATTGTGGGGAGACATACCATGTTTTATATTTATGAAGCTATATAACATTTATATATATATTTTAAGTCTTTATTGCCTCTATTAATTTCATTGAGTATTCTGTTGAAATTGGTTTCTTCTTATGGTGTTGATTTTCTTCCAGTGTTGGGAATTTGGGGCTGTCTGCTCATATTTGTATTTGAGAAACCCTATTCACCTTCTTATGTTTACTTAAGTCTGAATTGGTAACTGAAAGTTGGGACTTGACTCCTATATGTGAGACATCCCTATCCTTTCCAGGATCCACAATTACCTGGGGAATTGTCCTGAATCTCTAGTCCAGTTCCTACATTTGTGTTAAAACCTGGAGATAAAGCGGTCACTATCTGCTACTTAGCACAAATATTCCTATAGGTGTCCACTTGTATAATTTGTCATGTTTTTGTCAGATGTCCTAACTTCTCTTAATTTAGCCTCCATTTAATCATGACAAATTTTCCAGGGCATGTCTCATTTCTTTCATCCATCGATTCCAGATCTAAGCTTCCACACATCATTCCTATGTTTAAAAATAACCTTCTCCTGCACTTGTTTTAGACTTTAATTTTTCCATAGATTAGAGCACTGTTCATTTTCTAACCTTTAAAGGATACTATAAAATCCCTATGCTTTAATAACACTGTTTCTTGTTTTCTCACTTGGCATTGGATTCATCAAATTTTTTTTATGTCACATGGAATTTGGGGCTGGGAGATGTATGCCCTATCTTATTCCAATATATTAATTAGTTTATAAAATAGCTAATCAAAATGGCAGTCTTTATATCACAGATTAGTATAGCAACCTTCTAGCATAAAGTTTTAAGATCAGGCAATGTGTCTTATTATTTATTCAGTAGTATGGAAACAAAAAACAAAAAGCTCTTTGAGCATAGTGAGGATTATTTAATATGGGGCATTTGAGGACCAGATCACAAAATAGACCCACAGAAAAGGATTTGGCTATTAAATGTCACTCAGGTGAGATTTGTGATTGATTCAGACCAATCTCACCCAGAAATACAGATATAAAACTCCTGAATATAGATGTAAAAGTTCTAAATAAAGTAATAGCAAATAGAATCCACATGAAATTCTAGAGGCATTTTCATTAATGTCAGGAACAAGATTATGATGCTTGCTATCATTGTTATCGCTCAGTATTCTGGAAGTTCTACCTTAGAGAATAAAATAATAAAAATTAGAGGTATAAATATTTAAAAGATAATGAATAATTGTAATTTTTTTAATTAGGTGCTTTGGATTAGGAATACATACTCAAGTTCTCTTAAATTATAAAGATTTATTATAAGGAATCAAATTAGAATAAGGAACTAGGAATAGCAGCAAAATGTTTAATTATGATAAAGGGTATCTATAAAAGAAATCCTACAGCAGCATCATACTTAAAAGCTCATCTCCTAAAATGAGCTAAGTATCCCCTCTATTACCATTGTATTGGAAATCCTAGCTAAGGCAGTATGAGAAGAAAATGAAATAAAAAGTTTAAAGATTTGGAAAGGAAAAAATAGCCATCATTATGTGTAGAAAACATGATTTGTGTACATAGACTATCCAAAAGAACTGAAAGAAATATTTGAATTGATAAATGAATGAAACATTGCTGGATATGTCATCAGTATTGAAAATTAATTGTGTTTCTGTATATAAGCACCAAGAAGTTGAAAACTTAAAAAAATATATAAATATTAAGTCATTTCAATAGCATAAAAAATTACCTAGGGATAAATCTAGGAAAATGTGTGCAAGGACTTTACATAAAAAAACTATAAAAGATTATTAAGAAATATTAAAATCCAGTTATATACTATATTCATTGATTGGAAGACAATAAATAACTTTAAGATATCAATTCTCAGGGTGCCTGGGTGGCTGTCAGTTAAGTGTCCAACTCTTGGTTTCAGCTCAGGTCATGATCTCAGGGTCATGAGATCAAGCCCTGCATCCAGTGTGGAGTCTGCTTAAGGTTCTTTTTCCTCCCTCTCCCTCCCCCTCTGCTTCTCTCCCTACTCTTGCTCTCTCTCACTTTCTCTAAAATAAAAATAAATAAATAAATAAAATCTTAAAAAAAAAAGATGTCAGTTCCGCACAAACTGATTCACAGATTCAAGGAGACCCCATTCAAGATCCCAACAGTTGTGTGTGTGTGGGGCGGGGGTTGGAGTGGGGAACTTGACAAGCTGATTTAAATTATATGGAAATGATAATGTCTAATAGCCAAGGCACTCTTGAAAAACTAGGTGGGAAGACTTGTTCATTAGAGATTATATTATTTAGTGAAAGTGGTAAAAACAACCTACTAGCCCAGCGATAGGCATAGATTAATGGGGCAGAAGAGAGTACAGACAGAAACAGACCCACACAGACGTAACAGGTATACAACAGAGGCGTCACTATTTTTCAGTGGGGAAAGGACTTTTGTTTTCAGTAAACTTTGCTAGGACAATTGCCTCTACGGTAAAAAGAAAACTTCACTACCTCATATCATCCACAAAAATAAGTTTCAGGTAAATCATAGATATAAAGGTGCAAGGTAAATATATACATATATTTAATATGTATTAAATATAAATATATTTAAAGTATTTAAATTATATATATAATCTAAATATATACTTTAGCACCTTAAATATCTAAATATAGGATATAAATTATTTGATACACATATCATTCAGAAAACCTTGATCTAATTTTAAATTTGTTTTAATTATTATTCATGCACAATTATTTGCCTGTATACTAGTCTTTAAAAAGTGGGCTTTTCTAAAGGAGGACATCACAAGCAGTTTCATTAGGTAATAAAATTTTTTATTAATGCCATTTAAAAATTTCTCCTCCTGAAAAGGGTATTTGAGTCATGAAAATGTTATGTTGATTAAAATTCAGAAGATTCACAGTGTCAAAATTAAGGGGATCTTTAGTCTGCATTGTTAAGTTATATAAAGTACTTTTCAATTACTTTTAATTCGAGTAGTAAATTAATTCAGTACTAGTTATATCTGAAGATTGACTTCTCTCATGTAGAAATAAAAAGTTCAGTGAGGTGTGTGATGGTCTTAAGGATGATTTTTCTTGAACTATAAGAGAAAGGTAAGCCTGCTGATATATTCTAGCCAAATGATACCAAATGATGAAGTGGGATCAATTAATACTAGAATTGTTTCTAGTGAAATAATTCCTTTGTTTATATTGGTACTACGTCTGGCCTTTCCTATCAGGCTACTACAAATCTAGGAAGCTTCTTGAATATAGAGTCATACATGATATAAATTCATAATTTCTGTGTTTACTAGTAAAGACCCTGAGTAACAGTAGACAATAACTGTACTGAAGCTTCTTACCTTCTCATTTCTGGACCCATGTTCTCCAAGGGAGTGAAAGACTAGAGCACAGATTTTCTTAGCCATTCTTTCTTGTTCCAAATTAGGGGAGCATGCTATATCCACATTTCAGAGAGCCACCTGGAAAATTTCTAATGTTGTGAATGTTTGTACGGTGGTGAAAATAAGATCTTTCTTGAACATGATGTCTGGGTTTTGTGGTTCCCAAATACTCTACGATCCACGAATGAGAGGAAGATACATGGGCTGATGTTTCCTGGAGAACTGCTAATAAGCAATCAAGAGGCTGGTCCTGGGAAAAACAACATCATCCTCTAGGTTATGTGAGAATAGCTGAAAGTACCTTGGCCTCCTGAATTCCTCCAAGACTCTGTTGGCAAATGAAGCTTGTAGATAATGTGAGATTTATTTCATTGATTCATAACTTTTCTGTTTCCATCTTAAAGTACAGAAGGTGTTCAAAGTTTCATTGTGGATTTAAAATTCAGATTAAAAAAACAAATTTTTTCTTCATTGTTATAATAAGGATAAACTCATAGGCCATAGACAAGGTGAACTAAAAATAGAATCAAGGTTATTAGAGGTCACTGCCTTAGATGGTGAACTTACCATTTCAGCTGTAGCATAATGTGGGGTGGAAAATGGTGTGGTGACTGCATGTTATATAAAGATCTGTTTCTATTCATGAATGGAATGAAAAATCAAAATGCAGGGCCAAATGAATCTTCTTACACTGAGGGTACTGATGTCCCGAAGACAGACAGCAAGCTCGTGTGTGAGGACTCTTGCACATGGTAGAAAAGGCAGCACCAGGACCAGCAGCACCAGTAACTCCCTGTAGTCTAAGTAGCTCCCAAACTGTGCAGCACGCTGGAACCACCTGGGCTCTTTAAAACTTAGTGATGCCCGGAACCCACTCCTAGACAATCGGATTTGTTTGTCTTATTGAATATGACCTGGGTCTTGAGGATTTTAAAGTTCCCCAGCTGATTCTAATGTGCAGCAAAGATTGGGGACACCTGGCATAAGCCACTATGAACGTGTGTATTGTCAGCAATTCCATGTTCTCATTGGCAAAAAGATGACTAACAAAATTCCCTCCTTGTAGGGTTGTTGAGACAATTAAAGAAACTATGTGAAAGTGTTTGGAAAGGGGTAAAGTGATACTTCAAAATAAAGAATCAACTAATAGTTCATGGGAGTCTGAAAGGATTACTAACATATTCTAGGTAAGTTTGCAGTTCTGGTGATGGTCAAATATTGATAGGTTTAGGTTCTTTAAAAATTTAGAGTTCTAACTGTGCTTTGAAATGTGTTTCTCTTTATGCTGTGCTCATGTTCTGATATTGAGTTATTACCTTATAACGTATGCAGCATGGTACAGCAAGACCCATGCAGGCTGGCAGTCAGAGGTTGGTCCAGCTCTCTTTGACTCGCGTTGTTGACATCTTGGGAAAATCATTTAACATGTCTATGCTTCATTCTTTTGTAAAATACAGAGAACAAGGGCGCCTGGGTGGCTCAGTTGGTTAAGCGACTGCCTTCAGCTCAGGTCATGATCCTGGAGTCCCTGGATCGAGTCCCGCATCGGGCTCCCTGCTCAGCAGGGAGTCTGCTTCTCCCTCTGACCCTCCCCCTCTCATGCTCTCTCTGTGTCTCATTCCTTCTCTCTCAAATAAATAAATAAAATCTTTAAAAAAAAAATACAGAGAACAATATGTACCCTAAGTATTTCTCAAGTGTATAGGGAGAATCAAATGTGCTAATAGATGAAAGTCCTTTGCAAAGTAAACTTACTATTAACCTTTCATAAAAATAAAAATCAGCAATAATCCCAAGCTGAGAGACAGACAGCAGGGTTTTGTGAATAGAATATCCACCTGAAAAATCAGTGTTCTTTCTTTTTCTCTTTTCTTCTTAATGACAGAGATCTGAAACAAATATGACAAAAATCTTAGCTGTTCAACACCCCAGCAATTGGTATATAGCTGGGTTTTATATTATTTCCTATACTAGTATCTGTTTAAAGTATTTTATAATTAAAATTTTGAAAACTAAAATTAGAATATGACTTCCAATATCAGAATTGTTTGATCTTTGACAAGTCACATAACCTTTCTGGTCCTTTGCTTATCATCTTATGAACAGGTGGTCTTGCTCTCCTTTCCAAATGTAACATTCAGATTCAAGTGACTAGTTGATAATCTGATTATAATAAAATTTATTAAATATTTATGTTGATTGTAATAAGCATATTTCCATGTTTTGGAAAAAAAGAGTTTTTATTATGCAAGTCAATTGAAAATGAATTCAGAAATGTGAACACCCAAGAAGAAATGGCCACACACAGTGGTGACTCCTTCACAATAAAGACATAAGATTTTGAAAGTAAACAAGAGAGATTGAATTTAGGCAAATGTAATATATATAGGATAAAGCTGACGGCTCTGGACAATCAAAGGCTTAGTCGACAACCTCCATCCGAAAAAGATCTTAGGGACACACTGGAAGCCATCAGTTACAAACAGGATGAGTGGACTTCTGGTTATTCTTGGTATGTGGGTATGTATAATTAAAAGTAAAACATGCCTATTAAAATAAGCATAAATATGTTTATCAGTGTATAATATAGATATAAAAATTGTGGATATATTCAGTTCCATTCTACTCAGCAACCTTGTACTTGTATGGCCTTAGTCTAAAACCAAGCCCCTCAAAGAGTGTCTAATTAGCAACATTATACACCTTAGCTTGATTTTTGTGATTTTTTTTCCAAGTTTAACGCACAGATGCTATCTTTTAGTAAGTGTTTCACTATTATTATTTCTCTTTGATTTCAATATAGTGAATGTCAAATTCTTCAAGGATTTCTGAGTAAATGTGCTATATTCATTGTTTTCTGGAAATAACAAACACACATCACATACTGTAATGTATTCACAGTCATAAAACTATTTTTAAATAGTTTGTTGTTAATGTAAGGACTGCACTGCTATCTTATGCTAAAACAAATGTCTACTATTTTTTTTAAACAAATGTCTACTATTTTTGCATATTTTAGTGGCTTAAGATAATAAGCATTTAATGTTCACAATTTTTGTGGGCAGGAATTTGGGCAGGACTTGACAAAGCCTTAGATTCAATTTTTCCAGGTCACTTCAATTATAATTCTTCTTGATTTTCTATCCCTTTTACCTTCAAATATATGCCAAAGAGGAATATTTTTTAAATAAAGTTGGATTGTTCCTGAAACTTCCATTTGCATATATGTTTCTTGCAGTGTGTTTAAGGAGATATGTCCTTTTATAATTGCTCTGTTGAATTTAGTGCCAAAGGTAGGCTTTCATTCAACAAGCATTTTTAAGCTTCACCATATGCACAATTGATTGTGCACTTAGGGGAATTCAAAAGTGATGGAAGAAATACTTTTGCAGTTTATAATCTATTGCAAGAAGTCAGACAAATATGAAAATAATAATAGAGGACATTTCCAATAATAAAGAAAAATGTACTGTCCAGGCATGAGTGCTACAAAATACAAAACCAAATGATTAGTTTGTGTATCGAGAGAACAGGCAGGAGTTTGTCTTGAGGCCGAGGACCCTGAGCCAGTTATTGAAGTAATGCTGGCTGTGAGCCATCACAGAGGAGGATGGGGACAATCAGAAAGGAGTGGAAGGGAAAGGACAGTGTCATGGGTTATGGCCAGAAATAGCATGAATAATTGTGATAAGAGTGTGTCTAAAGGAGATGTGGAGAATGAGTAACAGGGGCTAAGGGGTTTATATGGCAAAAAATAAAGAGTAAGTTTGCCTCATTTTCATGTCAACTAAAGTCATTTATTACCCATTCTTCCATCTTTATTTCAAGGAATGAAACCATATCTATCATTCTGTGTATCTTTTATCTTTCTATTTTTCTATCATCTACCAATCATTTGTCTATCATCTATCTATGACTTAAAAATTTACCTTTGCCTCTACCTGGCTTAATATTATTGCACCTGTGTTAATGTCCTGATTTTTGACAGTGTTGTTTGGTATTGGAGGTATTGGAACTGGAAACAGTTGGGTAAAATGTACACAGGAATTATGTACTATTTCCATGACTTATTGTGAGTTTTGATCTACCTTAAAATAAAAAGTTATGTTTAAAAAAATTTTAAAGCCTTTTTCTTGAGTATGGATATAGGTAACCAAAATGCATTAGAAAGAAAAGAATTATTCACTTAGATTAATAGGTCATAATTGAGGATAATTTAGTAAAAAGTTATCCTTTATAGAGGAAAAGGTTATAGGTTGTAATATATCTTCATTCAAGCTTGATAACTAAGTTCCTAAAGAATTCTCTGAAAATCTAGTAGTCTGAAGAAAATAATCCAACTCTGTGCCAAAGGGAAATTTAGGTCAATGCATTTTTGTTTACTAACATGATAAAAACAAAAGATAATACTTTTTAACCGCCTTTATAATTATTATGGTCTCTTTTCCGATATTTAATATAGAAATGGTATCTGCTATGTTATTTTATACCTAAAATCTATATTGAAGTATCTGGGAAATGGAATGTGTTTCATGATCTTATTTTTATGATTCTTTCTTTAACAACACTTTGTGTTGTTATAAAACATGCTTATTTCTGCTTTCTTTGAAACATTTTTGTTGAGTTCCATACAGAGTAACCAGTCTTACTACATTTTAAATTTAGGAAACAGAATCTGATTTTTAGCAAAGTTGACATGTTTATGACTTGCTTATTTGTTTTCTATCCCAGTTGGCATTTTTTAAAGTCCTAAAATAATCACTTGGACTTTAAGAGCTAAATCGAAGCACTTCTTTAAGCACTTCTTAGAATTAAACCTCTCTTGTGAATGACTATTAAATGGACCGTTTCCCTAAAATTCTTATCATCTTTGCATCTCACAGCAACTTCTGTCTGCAAATCTGCTAGTGTTTTAGAAATCATTATTTCATTATCTACTATCCCCCAAACTTTTCTGAAGTGTTAGGCAAATATTTCTCTCCTAAATCTTTCTTCATTTCCCAAGTGAAAAAGTTAAGACACAAAAATAAGAAGTGACTTTCCTGGAACAGTACTCATTTTCTGCAGGAGCAGGATATTATGAGAGCACGAGGGCCCCGTTGGTTTATTCAAAGGAGAGAAAAGGGGATATAATGGTTTTTGTGTGTCTTCTACCTAGCGACAGCAGTCATGAAAGAGAATTTATCAGGGAAGATTAGTGTTCTCTAGGTGACCTGAGCAACCTTAATGTCCAAGAATAGTGTGTGCTTTTTATACAGGGAGCAAAAGAAAGGCAGGGTATAGCAGGCCCTTAATTAATTTAATTAGTGAACGTTTATATAAGCAGTATATTGTATTCAGCTCCTGACTTCTACCCATTATAATTTTTGCATGACATCTTTATTATAATGTCTGTTTAAGAGAAAGCACACTACTGAGGTTTCGTTCATTCCTTAACCAACATTTATAGAGTGGGTATTGTGTACCAGACACTGTGTCCTAGGAATAAACATCATATAATTTAGCAGTTAAGAGTGTGAGTTTGGGAATCTCATTTCTTGTGTTTAAATTCTCCCTATGCCATTTACTGTATGACCTTTGTTAGTTTTGCATTTTTAATTTCCCTCAATTTATTAATCTGTAAAAGGGTGTGTAATAATAAGAATAACTTCTTTATAAGCTTGTTGTGAGGATTAAATGAAGTTATATATGTTAATTAGTATTATAAGACATAACCTCAGGGTACCTGGGTGGTTCAGTCGCTTTTGAGCTTCTGCCTTCAGCTCAGGTCATGATTCCGGGATCCTGGAATCGAACCCCACATTGGGCTCCTGGCTGGGTAGGGAGTCTGCTTCTCCCTCTCCCTCTGCCCCTACCCTCTGGCTCATGCTCTCTCTAGTGCTCTCTCTCTCATGTACTCTCTCTCTCTCAAATAAATAAAATATTAAAAAAAAAAAGACCTAACCTCACACTGAAAGATAACAGTGTCAATACAGAGGTAGAGAAAAATCAGCGCTGTGATAATGTTGTGCATAGGATACAAGGCACGATGAGGAAAATGCATAGACATGCATACGCTGCAGAACAGAGAAGTCTGAGTGCATTGACACTAGAACTGATTTGAAGGAAGATAAGAATTAACTAGATGAAATGATTGGAGAATAAGTACAAATGAATGCCAGGTTCAGTATCTGTGAACACAGAAGCGTAAAATCCTGCCAAATTGGAAAGTTGCAGGAAAACCCATTCTACTGAAGAGAGTATATATATGCAGAAAGTGGACGGATATAACACTAGAAAGATCTGAGCAAATGGAGGCTGCCTGAAGCAAGCAGGAGGCTTATAAAACAAGAAATTGACTGATAAGAGACTGTGTTTTAGAAAAAGCAGTCTGTCAGCAATAGGCAGGATGTAGGGAGGGTAGGGGCGGGGGGAGGTGCCACACTGGATGCAGGAAAATTGCTTGCTGCAATTTAGCAATGTTTAGATGAATGGTTCAGGTCATCATAGCATGGAGAGAGAACTTTCTGAAAGTTCTTAATATAGATGGGATGTGTGGATTGAATATGAGGTGATGGAGTTGCAAAAGGACTTGAAATATTGAATCTGAGAAACTTGGAAGTGTGCAAATGAAGATGGCCTGGGGATAATTGAGTATGGGGAGGGGTCTGGAGTTCAGAAAAACATACGGGGCTAGGGGTATAGATGTGGGAACCTTTTTTTTTTTTTTTTTTTTTTAAGATTTTATTTGACAGAGAGAGCACAAGCAGGGGGAAGAGGCAGAGGGAGAGGGAGAAGCAGGCTCCCTGCTGAGCAAAGAGCCAGACATGGGGCTCGATCCCAGAACCGTGAGATCATGACCTGAGCTGAAGACAGACGCTAACTGCCTGAGCCCTACGCAGGCGCCTCCAGATGTGGGAATCTTAAGCAATTAAGTGGTTGTTGAGGCCAACTGAAAGCATCAGAAGGTCAAAGATAGAGCTCTGGTGAATACTGGTATTTGAGTTGAGAAGGCCAGTGATACAAGAAAGGTCCAGAAATCATCAGTGTCAAAAAGCTTAAAAGACATGGCCCTACTTACCGGTATTAAATTGTGCCAGGAAGGTACATATTCATTGGATGGGCCAATTTGGATGCGACTGCATACCTTATTAAGAGTAGCTCCCCTGATATAAGAAAATAACTAGCAAAAATGTGCATTTTTTCCGTGTATGTTATAAAGGTAAATGTTTGTTTCTGGGTTTTAAATGTGTTTACCCTTCTTCACTGTTTTATTTTCTCAAAAAAGAAAAAAAAGTCAACTAATCTTTAATCCTTGTTGTAAAACTGAAACATTTGTATAGCCTGGACTTTGCTTTATTACTTACCGCCAATGGTTGCAAACAAAATGAACCTCTTGGGGGGGGGGGGGAGTATGACTGAGGGCACCTGGGTGGCTCAGTTGGTTAAGCGACTGCCTTCAGCTCAGGTCATGATCCTGGAGTCCCGGGATCGAGTCCCGCATCGGGCTCCTGGCTCAGCGGGGAGTCTGCTTCTCCCTCTGACCCTCCCCCTCTCATGCTCTCTCTCTCTCATTCTCTCTCTCAAATAAATAAATAAAATCTTTAAAAAAAAAAAAAAAGGTATGACTGAAATTTTAAAATATAAATAAAATTTATCTGGACAAATATGATAATAAGGTAGCACTTGGTCTGGGCTAATTTGGGTATGCTACCTGCTTTTATTTTTTACAATTCAGACCACAATTTCAAGCTTCCTTATACCACACCCAAAGTTATAATCGTGAGATTAATTTCTTCCTCATGGAGTTGAAGACCATGCCAGATTCTCAGTTCTACACATCAGATCCATTAAAACTTGAAACATTACTATATTCATTAGAATAAGATTCAGATATTTTGCCCAAAATACTCTTTAAATGGAGACCCCCCACAGAGTGCTTTTTTTTTTTTTTTTAATTTTATTTATTTATTTGACAGAGAGAGACACAGCGAGAGAGGGAACACAAGCAGAGGGAGTGGGAGAGGGAGAAGCAGGCTTCCCGCGGAGCAGGGAGCCCGATGCGGGACTCGATCCCAGGACCCTGGGACCATGACCTGAGCCGAAGGCAGACGCTTAACGACTGAGCCACCCAGGCGCCCCCATCTCCCAGAGTGCTTTTACTCAACTCAAAATGTATAAGCTATTCTCTACATATAGTGGATATGATATTCAAAGAATATGATGAAAATAATTCCACAAAATAAACACTATCATTTAAATCTAAGGGGTTTTCCCCTGAATAGTGAAATTTAAATTTAACTGTAGAACTGATTATTTTCAAAGGAAGCCATTTGAATGCAGTTTTAGATATACAAACATTGAGCAAGCAGTCTTTTAAAATGAAATATTGGAGAATTATTGCTCTTAACACCTTTCAAAAGAAAAGGAAGGATGGAAGGAAGAAAAGAAAAAGAAAAGTGTTTTGAGGGAGACCAAACAGTGTCTTAGCTGTAGGGTAGAGGAAAGGTGACCAGCCCCTTGATATAAGCAATTATGAAGAAGTTAGTGGAATTATTTTCATGCAATAGAAAGTACATTTTGAGGCTGGGGTGAGGAACAGACATGCATGTAACTCTTTTCATGAGACCTTTTGAAACTTTAGGCATACATAGGCTGAGCTACTCTGGGGCCCAGCCACTCTCTGGCTGAGCCAAAGTTAAAAGTTTAGAGATGGTGTTTGACATTCCACAGGGGGCATCCTAAGTGGGATTCCTGCTATAAGCTTCATGGGCAATTGCAGCATGGGGAATGACTGAAAGAAAGATTGTGAAGTTCATCCAAGTAAGAAAACACCACACCAAATGGGAAAGAGAATCAAGGTTCTTGGTCTTTTGATCCACTAAAATGTTGCTGGGCACAGTTCTGTGCCTGAGAATTTAACTACAGCATGGATATGGACAAATGCTTGGATCTAAGACCCCCACCCCTTCCTTGTTCCCCTCTCCATCCCTACCCCTACAGACAAGGCCCCTTCACACCAGCACAGTGGTTCGCCTTAGAGTTGTCCCATTGGCTCTCTCTCTCTCTCTTTTTATCTCAAAAAAAAAAAAAAGAGTTGGCCCATTGGTCTTGTCTCTTTCAATTAATTGCAGGTCTATGTGAAGGTCTTCTTTGCCTTTATCTTCCATAGTGACAAGACAGGGACCGCCTGGGACAATTCGTAGTAAGAGTCTCATATTTATGCTCCAGGCAAACAGCGCTGGGGATCTGCTAGAAGTTTGCTGGATTCCATATGCCAACTGGCTTCTTTCTCCAAAGAGCTCACATAACCAGTTAGAAACACTGTTGCTAAACCTGAGGAAGGATACTAACACCCTTCCTGCTGAGTACTTTGTTCTATTTTGTATAACTAGGAGTTGCATTGCAGACACTATTTTAAAAGCAAGTAAAGAAACACCAACAAAACCTTAAAATTATCACTGAGCTCTGTTCTTCCTCATCCAACACTGGAGTACCTGGAAACCAAGGAGATGAAACCAAAATAATGAAATGTCATTTGTTCCTTATTAAAAACTGGTGAATTCGTCTTGGGGACTCCACATATAAGGTAGCAGTTTTATATATAGGCATACATATAAATCCAATGAAGTTGTATTCCAAAAAGTTTTTTTTTTTCCTTTTAAAGTTAAGACAGATTTGTTTCATTTCTTTTTGCAACTTTCTTTAGGAGAGTGGGTATTACGAATGAAGTAAAGTCTGTACTACATTTGAACAGTCTCCAGGTGCCCAGAAATGCACAAAAGGGGTTTGGAGTTGGAAAGCAAAGTTCATCGTAGAACTTCTTAAATAAAAACCTCGCATGGCAAAGTCTGCTTTCCCAAGAAATGGCCAATGGGACTCGGGGTGACTAAATTCTCCTGAAAAATTATCCTGTTATCACAAATTCTCCCAGTTGTGAAAATTAGTATTTTTAAAAAATAATCAGCAATATAAAGAAATGTGAAGGGGAAAAAACAATATAAAATGCTGGTGTGTTTGCTTCTTAAATTGTTCATTTAGACTGCTTAATAGAAATGTACCAGCTCGGGCGCCTGGGTGGCTCAGTTGGTTAAGCGACTGCCTTCGGCTCAGGTCATGATCCCAGGGTCCTGGAATCGAGTCCCACATCGGGCTCCCGGCTCAGCGGGGAGCCTGCTTCTCCCTCTGACCCTCTCCTCTCTCATGCTGTTTCTCTCTCGCTTGCTCTCTAATAAATAAATAAATAAAATCTTTAAAAAAAAAAAAAAAAAAAAGAAATGTACCAGCTCATTTTTGAAGTTATTTAAGATGCTACATTAGCAATGATTTGTAGCAAATGTTTCATCCCACAGATTGTAAGTAATTGTGTAAAGATTTAATGAAGTACCAATTGGATATTAGAGTGTTCTGTGGGTTGTTCCAGTTTGCAACTCAAGTTACTCTTATTTCAAAATAGTTCAATTCTCTCTACAGATAAATGCAATGAATGAGTAATTGTCTTTATATAATTCCAATTAATAGCTTTAAGCAAAGGCAAATCCATTAAAAATTTGCTAAAACTCAGTATGTATATTGACCGAGAAACCAGAAACTAAAAGTGAAATAAAACATATTCTTGGAGAGATCCTTTACTGAGAATTCTACATTGTCACTTCTCAAAAGAGGAATACACAAATATTTTTCCCCCAAAATGCAATAAAGGGCAATTATTTCTGGCAAAGGTCAAGATATATATAGTATATCCTTCATTCCTTGTATAAAGAGAGAATTACCTAGATCCTCCATTTGGTGGAAATGGGGGGATATTGCTTTCCTTTATTACTAATATTCTCCCTTATAACAGCAGTGATTGCCGAGGATAGACTATCAGGTGAGTGAGCCTGTTCTGCACTTTTCAAGAGCAGACTATGACCTAGAGAAAATCCTGTTCTCAACTTAAGATGAATAAATGAATACAAACTGATTATTTGAGTTCACTAACAGGTTTTGCAGCTCACCTCAACACCTCTGGAGCTAAATTGACCTCCATGTTTCACATGAATTTTTCCAATATTAACCTTTGGGGTGATCAGAGCTTCCTTCTCCTGAAGATGGAACAGGTCCTCATTTGATTGAGTCCTGTACCTCTCAAAAGATTTGTAGTCTTACGCAAAGTGGCAGGGATTTGCTTCTCTACATTTGGAGAAAACACATCTAGATTTTCATAGCTATTAGGCCAGTTTTGAGACCCAAAAATACAGCTTCTGGATTCTGTGTGGATTTCTTTCTGCCGTTAATTTATGTACAATTCTTCAGGTACAATCTAGCTCTTGTTTAATTTTTTTAGGATTTTGAATTTCTCTGACTGCACACTTGAACCTAACCTATAGTTTTGGCATAAACATCTTTTCCTTGACTGACATTTTTACTACATTGACTGCTAAATAACATCTCCAACTTATTGACAAAAGTTAAGTTACAGATTTACTCGTAAACATAAGCACATCTTTTCATAAAATATTCTACATTTGGACTAATGCCAGAAATTGTAACAAAATTTTGGGTTTTTTTTTCCTAGTGGAAACCATATAAAATTTTACTTGCACTTGGAAAATATGACATATTCTACTTTATTGGTTTTTTTTATGTATTAGATAATGTACAAAATCAGTTAATAAAGAGGCCCTTTAGGGGCACCTGGGTGGCTCAGTTGTTAAACGTCTGCCTTAGGTTCAGGTCATGATCCCAGGGTCCTGGGATCGAGCCCTGCATCAGGCTCCCTGCTCCGTGGGGAGCCTGCTTCTCCCTCTCCTACTCCCACTGCTTGTGTTCCCTCTCTTGCTGTGTCTCTGTCAAATAAATAAATAAAATCTTTAAAAAAAAAAAAAGAGGCCCTTTATTCTAGTAGCAAACATTCAACTAAATTCATAGTAATTAAGTAAAAGAACATGTATTAAGCATACCTGATTAGAAGAACAATGAATATTCACTTTTAATAGATGTAGAATCACCAGGATCTAGATTTTGGCCCATAATTAAATAGCCAGTCATATCTCAAGATCGTTTATGACTTCTTTGGAAGAATACATTACACAGAATTTTAAAATATATTTAAACTAATATGTTTTATTCCCTTAGAACACAGTCTTCCTATTTGTGGAAAGGACACACACAGGAGAACTCTGTTTATTTTCTGTGGATTGCTAACCTCTAGTTCAGGGTCTCTCACCCTCAGGACTACTGAAATTTTGGGCCAGATAATTATTTGCTATGAGGGAGCTGTCCTGCGCATTGTGGTATGTTCAACATTATCCTTAACTTCTACCCACTGTATTCTAATGGCATCCCTCCCATGTTATGGCAACCAAAAATGTCTCCAGACATTGACAGATGTACCCAGGTGGGGAAGAGGGTCAAATTAGTCCCAATTGAGAATCACCCTAGACTTAACGGTTTTATGCATATTCCCTTGGCTATTTAAATTAAGATATTCTCGGCTACCTCTTTAATGTTAAACAGATATATCTTTATCCTATTCCCTCTGCCCATTTACCTATCAGTTCTCAACTCAAGAAAGTTTACAGTCCTCATCAATGCCTGTACAATTTCCAGGTATCCTGGGGATGCCTGGATGGCACAGTCAGTGAAGCATCTGACTCTTGGTTTCAGTTCAGGTCTGATCTCAGTGTCATGAGATCAAGCCCTGCATCAGGCTCCTCCATGCTCAGCAGGGAGTCTGCTTGGGATTCTCTCTCCCTCTCACTCTGATCTTCCCACACCCCTTTTCAAAAATAAATAAATAAATCTTTAAAAAAAATTTTAAGGTATCCTGCTGAATTCATGCCATGTGTCTTCACAAGTTATAGCCTTAATCATAAATATTATTCTATTTAGTTTTGTATTCATATGCCCACAAAAGCAAATGGTTGAGTATTATATAGTAATCAAATTAGCCTTTTATGGTTTATAAGACTCACTAATTTCTAGTTATATAGCTATGCTGTTTCTTTATAGAATAGGTTTTCGTGGTGATATTTAGAAAACTTTTATTGAAGACCTACTTTACATCAAATACCATGTGATTTGTTGAGAAATGGATGAATAAGACATGGTCTCTGTCCTTATGGAACTAACTCATACTGAATACAAACATAATAAAACCTTCATAGTTTTGTGATCAATTCCATTAATAAGATATGTATGAGATGTTAATGTTTAACATACTGAGTAAAGAAAACACCCTGAAAATTTTTAAACAGAAAGTATTTTTAAGATAAATAATAATTTCAAAATATTTAGGCTGAGAAATCCAAGCCTAATTTTGCATCTTTATCCTAAACTATCATATTTGTGCTGTCTCATAATCCTCTAAAGAACCCAGCTGAAAGGGAAGAAAAAAACTTGCCATTATGGGATTACTGAAAATATTCCTGATTACATCAATGATAGTTCTGGGAGAAATGTCTCATTAAATCACAGCAGGTTAAGTAACAGTTGATCATAAAAAATTTTAAATTATACTTTCTAAATAAGGATTTAAAAGATGTATATCTGTTTCCAGAGGCCCCTTCTCATGACTTCATTACCCTTATAAAGTATATTGGAATACATATATAGGAATTGTTTATAGTATACCAGAAAGGAACACAATTGTTTAACTGGTGCTGAAGTTCAACACATTAGATAGAAATGTTAGATCCATCAATTTCCAACCATGTTTTAATAAACAATTTGTATTACCTGAACTACCTGAATTATTACTTTATTATTATATCCCCATGTTATTCGTGACCTGAAAGCTGAGCATTCCTGTCGGATGAAACGCCACCCACACACCAAGCCACCTGATAAGACATCTTTTCCTTTTATTTTAATTTTTTTAAAGATTTTATTTGAAATAGAGTGCATGTGAGCAGGGAGAGGAGCAGAGGGAGAGTGACAAGCAGATTCTGTGCTGAGCACGATGCCCCATATGGGGCTTGATCCCATGACCCTGAGATCATGACCTGAGCTGAAATCAAGAGTCTGCTGCTCGGCCAACTGAGCCACCCAGGCACCTTTTCCCTTTTTGTCATCACCCCTCCTCATGTTATACCAATTCCAACAAACACAAGAGGATTTAGAGTAAATCTATATCACTTCCCATAATACATATTTTATTTTTAAGTGAAATGTCCTAAGCTTGAAAAAAATTCCATTTTATTATTTAATAATATATAACTACAATCCTACATCATCAATCTAATTCAATGTTGAAGCAGGATTCTCTAGGGTTTCAAGAATTTAGCATAGTCTTGTACAGTGGTAATAACCTTTCAATTGGAGAAACTGAATATCATGTTTAACCTTAAATCGGCAATATCTCATTGATAAAAGTAAGCTGAAAAATAATCTCAATTCCTTAAGGGAGAAGTAAAGAGGGAGGTTATATGTATTCAGGAAGATAAAAGGAGAATGTTCAGACTAAAAGTGTTGATAGTTCAGGCTGACTGAGATTGTTGAAGTGTTCTGAGAGCAGACTGAAGGTCAGGAGATAATCTTTTGGCTACCAAGATATGAAACTACCTTTTATCTCATAGATAAAAGATAATTTAAAAGTTCCTCCAGCTGGGGCACCTGGGTGGCTCAGTCGGTTAAGCGTCTGCCTTCGGCTCAGGTCATGATCCCAGGGTCCTGAGCCCCACATCAGCCTCCCTGCTCAGCGGGAAGTCTGCTTCTCCCTCTCTTTCTCCATCTGTGTACTTTCTCTCTCTCAAATAAATAAATAAATCTTTAAAAATAAATGAAAATAAAAAGTTCCTCCAGCATCCTAGGCATTCAAAAGGAGAGACATCATATATATATGCTATATATATATATATATACACATGCACACATACATAAATATATATAAATACACACATATATGTGTGTACACACACTCTTTTAGATTATACAGACTATTCTCAAAGGAACTTAAGAAATTAGGAAAATAAAGGCATAAGGTATATGGCTACATCTAAAGAAAAGCTGCACAGGAAAATAAAATTTTTGTTCACATTTTTTTCCCTTGGAGATGGTAGCTTACAGAATGCCCATTTATGCTTACTTTGGGGTAGAGTGTGTGTGTGTGTGTGTGTGTGTGTGTGTGTGTGTAAATGAAACTAATTCATAGTAGGTAAATCTTAAGTAGCTAGTTTTTTTTTATATATATATCAGCAAATTTTAACTGGAAAGGAATGAGAAATTTGAATTTCTTATCAAATTTGAATTTGACGTTTCTTCTTTAATATCCTTTAAGGATACAAACTATTTGGGGGATGAGAAGGAGTTGAAAATATGCCCATTCAATCAATCCTCAAGTGGCTACCAGATACCTGTTACAGATGCTTAAGGAGTTGACAACCATGCATATGATCACCATCAAGGGGCTGAGAAACTCACATGGCTCTAGTGAATTCTAGTCATTAACAAGAACTGGACAACCTCTATCCTATTGCAGGAAGCAACTCGTGGATGCACAGTAAGTCCTGTTATGTCCCATGTATGTCACTTAAGTGCCACATAGAGATTAATTGAGCCATATTAATTAAGATGTTGGAAAGAATTATGCAGTTCATATCCAGGCAATGCAAAAACACTGTTCTATATTCAAGGTGCTTTTTAAAGATTTTGGGAACATAATCAAAAGTAGTTTAAAAGCATTCTAGTTTTTGCTCCGAACATCTCAAGTGGACACTGAGGACCAGGCAATTGTGGCAGGTAGAATTATAATCCCCCCAAAGATGTTCATGTCCTGATCCCCAGAATCCTTAAACATGTTGTCTTGCATGACCAGAAGGACTTTGCAGATGTGATTATATTAAGGATCTTTTTTTTTTTTTTTTTTAAGATTTTATTTATTTATTTGACAGAGAGAGACACAGCGAGAGAGGGAATACAGCAGGGGGAGTGGGAGAGGGAGAAGCAGGCTTCCCACTGAGCAGGGAGCCCGATGCGGGGCTCGATCCCAGGACCTGGAATCATGACCTGAGCCCAAGGCAGATGCTTAACGACTGAGCCACCCAGGCACCCCGATTATATTAAGGATCTTGAAATAGGAAATTATCCTAGATCATCAGAGTGGGCCCAATGTAATCACAAGGGAAGAGGGAAGCAAGGGAGGCAGAGAAGAAGATGGCATGATGGAAGCAGAGACTGCAGTGATTCAAGGCCAGGAGCCAAGTGACGTGGCAGCCTCTGGAAGCTGGAACAAGTAAGGAAATGCACTGTTTTTGAGCTTCCAGAAGGAATGCAGCCCTGAGTGCCCACTTAGATTTCTGATCTCCACAACAGTAAGATAATAAATCTGGATTCCTTTACTCTACAATGTTTGTGGTAATGTTGCAAAAATGTAGAGACATTTTTAGTATTTTAAAGTGTCCATCTCTATCTATGGGATAGGGAAGATGCATCGTGTTCGGAGAGAATCTGTAGGTGTTTAAAGAGTATAAATAATATGGTATTTGGCATAGTTGAAAAATGCTAACAATTCATGAAAAAGTAAACTACTTTATTTTCTAGACATGTTCAGTTATGAAAATAATGTAAAAATTTTTCCCATTTGTTTTTTAGTCCGGAGGTAAAAATTCTAAAATCTTAGTTCAAAGGAACTAAAATATTGGGAGCCACATCTCAAAAAAGATATAAAATGATAATCCTTTCAGTGTGATTTTTTTGATAATAAAAATATCTTTACGTTATAGCATTGTAAAGATAGTATGGACATCAAATTTTTATATGTCATAAGAAATTTAGATTTTTAACAGAGGATTTGGAAAACAGCAAAAGGAAATATTAAAGATTTATCAGTGTATCACCATATAAATGACATCCTTATGTCATTTTAAAACTGAGATTGCTTTTTAACTAAATGAATCTTTAAAACAAGCAAACAAATGACTAAAAAAATTTGTAAAATACGATGCTGTCAAGTAGGCTATGTCGAAAGAGTTTGTTGTATAAATCACATGCTGCTAATTATGCATATTTCCCTCAGACTAAAAAAAAAATGGGAAAAATTTTTACATTATTTTCATAAGATAAATAAGTACTAACGATGTAAGGTACAATGGGATCATGATAGCTAACACCTGCTACGTGATATACACTGTTGTTCAGAGGGTAAATCTTAAGAGTTTTCATCAAGATATTTTTTCCCTTTTTTCTTTCTTTTTATACTATCTGCATGAGAAGGTGGATGTTAGCTAAACTGATTGATTTACATATAATGCAAAATAATTACCACAAACCATCATGCTGTACAGCTTAAATTTAACGGTGATATATATCAATTATTTCTCAATGAAACTGGAAGAAGAGTGTTAAGTATATATGTGTGTATATATATATATGTGTGTGTGTGTGTATATATATATATATATATATGTATGTATATAGACATACACACACACTACTAAAGTGAGGAAGCAAAAAGCCTTCAGAGTTATCTTATAACTGGAAGTTTGGACCTCTTGACCTTTCTTCCACTCTGGTAATTGCAAGTCTCATCTCTTTCTCTGAGTGTGTTTTTTTAATTGCATGTGTGAGATCACACAGTGTTTGTCTTTCTCTGTCTGACTTATTTCACTTAGCATAAGGCCCTCAAGATCTATTATTTTAATACTCTGGACTGCTTTATGTGGCTCTGAATTATAAATCCTTCCTTTCTATAAGTCTTTAGGTACATTCTTGTTTTTCTTAAGCACCTACAGAATATCATGACAAGTATTTTATTTTTTTTTTTTAAAGATTATTTATTTATTTATTTGACAGAGAGAGAGATAATGAGACCAGGAACACAAACAGGGGGAGTGGGAGCGGGAGAAGCAGACTTCCCACTGAGCAGGGAGCCTGATGTGGGACTTGATCCCAGGACCCTGGGATCATGACCTGAGCCAAAGGCAGACACTTGACAACTGAGCCACCCAGGCGCCCTCATTTATTTTTTTTATGAGAAAATAGTTGTTTCTTTAAGAGAAAGTGATAAAAAGCTAAGATTGTATTTAAGGGTCTTCCGTATTTCATAAATATTTATATCATATGGATCTTAAATAAAAGATGTTCAAACGCTATTTATTTATAAATTACTAAAGAATCCAAAACTTTCTCTCATTTTCTCCCATGTTCCCTCTCCCATCCCACCCTCAAAATTTTCCAGTATCTGGAAATTCTGTATTTCCAAGGAAAAAAAAAAAAAAAGCTTTCCTCAGTGCAACCTAGAATGTCAATGCAAAGATACAGGCAAAGGATCCTCAGGCCTCAGACAGAGACAGCAAGGGAAATATTCAAAATGGACGAGTGGGGATGGAAGGGTTAAGTATCATTTTATCAGAAATATTCTGCAATTCTTTCCGTCTTCATATTTTTGGATGGGGATATTATAAGTAAATGCCAACCCTAAATTCTAGAGTCCTGTATATCTTATATATCTAAATATATATAATTTCTTTTCTACAGAGATAATATACCATGACCTTTTGCCGAGAAACAACTTGAATAAAAACAGGACCATGTTTCCATCAGTTGCCTGGTTGCATTGATGTTCTCTAGGACACATAATAATTAGCTCTACATTTCTTACAGAGGTGATTGTCTTATCGCTCTTTTAACAAGCCTTAATGTTAATACCGTGTTTTCAAAAACATTTTTATAATACTTGAAATTTCCCCCCAAAAGACTAAAATTATGAATCTGTCATTTGGTTGAGTTTTATGTCTTTATATCTTCTAGAGTCAACAAGTAGCGATTTTCTTTACTTATGCCTTGACAGTTTTCAATACCTATATTTTTAAATATCCTACTGTAGAAGTGATCTGAATATAGAAAGCCATAATAAACAATTAGGGTTGTATGCTTAAGACCTCATTCACTCAACAGGAAATTATTTCATCCAGTTTCATATGTACATAATACTAATTTTAAATTGTACTTCTGGTGAAAATAGTGAGAGTTCTCTAATAAAGAAAAGAATATATCTGTAAAGGTAATAACTCTGGTCCTAAAAGACCAAATTTCCTATAATTAGCATTTAACTAAATGCTATTGTGAATTAATTATAGATTGGAAGAAATTAATAGTATGTATAATACTGGTCACAAGCTCATTTCGAAGTCTGTTACTAATTACAAATCAGTGTTACTTGTACAATTAGAAGTTAAATACTACAGATTTGCTCTAATTGGAAAGATCCAAGAAGAGTTCTTGCCTGGATGTGGTATGTGACTGAAGCATCCATATGGAAGCTAGTAATGCAGGTGGACAGCCTTAGGGAGCATGAAGAAACAGCAGGACTCTAGCAAGGAGCTGGAAGATACAAATTAAAAGCACAGAAGTATGTTAGGGAATTGAAACTTGATGTTCGTGAGGCAGAGGTTAGGCAAACACTCACTGGCAAAGTTACAGTAAGAGTTAAACACAAAAACATATTCTACAAACCTTGGTAATCAAAACCAGATCTGAACCTCTGCCATTTCTTTGACCCCAATTTCACCACACCTATAATTGAGCCCATGTAAACTAGACATATGAAAACTGCTAATTTATCCAAGGAACTCGATCTAAATGATGTGAACATTGTTGACAGAACTGAGTGGTTTCTAACCAAACTGTGAATATATTTGCTGTTGGTTTTATTTCTGCAACTTTAAGTGGAAATTTTTTTTTACTTCACTGTTTTTTATAGAAATGTATAAGAAAATGGTGATTTCTTGACCCTCATGGCTGGGATTCAAAGGAGAACAGTTTCTGGTCATTTGCATGAGTTTTAATCTTTCCTATAGATGCCTGATAGTTTGCCCCATCTTCATTGTTCCCCAGCAATGTGAAAGACAGTGGTTTGCAGATGCCGTAACCCAGACAATGTCAGATTTTGATGAAACCCTCATAGACCTGCACTTCCTGAAGAGCTTTGCCCCCTGAGGTTGTCAGAAAATCTCACTTTAGCTCCACGAGGTAAAAGCCCTAACTTCGGCTTTTTAGGCTTAGATTTTGAACCTTCCTTAACTCTGAAAATGATGGAAAAGTGTTAACTGAAGAAAGAGTTATCTATTTTAACCTTTGGATGGTCCTCACAGGCTTTCCTAGAATCAATGAGTAGAATAACTTGATGAGTCCAAAGGGAAGCCACTACCTGTGGAGGAGAACTGGGTATCCCAGCCTTGAAGACAGATCCTGAGATTGCTTTGTGCTATGAAGCTGAAACTCAGTCTACATGTAGGAACTTAGCTTCAAATTTAGTTCAGGAGCGATCTGCTATTACATTGCTTCTTGCAAACTTACCAGTTGGGAAGTGTCTCTGTCTGCTCAGGCTGCTATAACAAAATACTGCAGACTGGGTGGCTTAAACAAAAGAGGTTATTTCTCATGGTTCTAGAGGCTGGGAAGACTAAGATCAAGGTGCTGGCGGATTCATTTCCTGGTGCAAGCTCTCTTCCTGCCCTGAAGATGAAAGCTTTCTCACTGTGTCCTCACATGGCGGAAAGAGAAAGCAAAAAAACTCTCAGCGTCTCTTTGTATAGGGTCACTAATCCCGCCATGAGGACGCCACCCTCATGACTTCTATACAAAATTGTCTTCCAAAGTCTGGTCCCCAAATACCATGATAGGGGTGGTTAGGAGTTCAACATAGGAATTTGAGGGGGAACACAATTCAGTCTGTAGCAGGAAGGCGTCCCAGATTTTTAAGTTATGGTCTCCGAGTTACCAGTCCAACATAAAGTTGAAGAAGAGATGTATGAACAGTTCTATCAGGGTGAGTCTCAAATGTAATTCATGCTCAGGCATAATTTTAGCTAAAACTCATTTGATACTTCATTTAACAAAAGCTACTTTCAGTAAAGCACAAAAGGAAATCAATGCTAGAGTTCTTACAATTCATTTTGACCTAGCCTATGAACAGAAAAATCCAGTACCTTTTCCATCAAGATAGCACTTTAAAAGAGAGCATTTTGGGGGCACGTGGGTGGCTCAGTTGGTTAAACGACTGCCTTCAGCTCAGGTCATGATCCCAAGGTCCCGGGATCGAGCCCGCATTGGGCTCCCTGCTCCACGGGGAGCCTGCTTCTCTCCCTCCCACTCCCCCTGCTTCTGCTCTGTCTCTCTCTCTCTCTATCAAATAAATAAATAAAATCTTAAAAAAAACCAAAAAATAAATAAAAGAGCATTTTATACTTATCATTAACTAATTTCCTTGAAGAGAGAAAAAGTGAAGCTGCTTTATATCCTCTTCAACCTACCCTCATACCAAAGGGGTTTCCTAACTTAGAAGATTTGCTATTTTTATGAATACAGAGTTAGAAATTTATTTTGAGGTTCCTTTATCATTTTTTTAGCTCTCTGAAAGCCCTACAGGAAATGGGGGAATTTGCAACATAATATAACCAGACTAAACAACCAAGAACAGTTTTAACCCAGATACTGTCCTGGACAGATGTTGTGGGAGCTGCGAAAATCAGTAAGATGCAGATCCTGCCTGGGGTTCTGTCCCCAAGGAAAACACAGAGAAGGGCCCTCCCTTTTAGGAAGAGGACACCATAGTAGCTGAAATAGGACACAAAAGTGTGTCAGGGCACTGTGAAAATGGTGAACAGCCCCTGTGGTTTCAGAAACAGTCTTTCCTGGACTGGTGGAGAGAAGGAAAAAAAAAAAAAAAAGCTGAGATCAAAAATATTTTGATGTAAGACTAATATACCTTAATAAGAAATTATCCTTCATAGACTATATTTAATTAAAGGAAGAAATTTAAAATACATGTATTTTTCTTTCAGGCAATCAGAGCAAACACAACAGAGAACAAGTTACTTCAAAAGTATTAAATTATATGTTGTCATTCAAAACAATCATAGACATATTTAAAAGGAAAGCTATGTGTCAGGCAAGAAACATATTGGACTTCTTTTTTTTTTTTCTTTTCTTTTCAAGCATCACTTACTGCTTATTAGCCATAAAATCTTGAAACAGTTTCAGATATATTGTAATTAAACTGATGAAGTGCCCAGGAGGCGTGTAGCACATAGTAGATACTTAGTTTTATTCTCTTCCTATTGGGACAAGTCTGAGAAGGGGGCGGGGAGGGAAACATAAGAAGGGAATGGTGGGAAAAGGAGGTCAAGGTACTTTATTACTATAAATTATTTCCCACGCTGGTCTTTTCCTTGGAGACAGGAGCTGATGCACAGCTCTTATATATCAACTGTAGCAGCCACTGCACTTACAGATTTGGTGCGCTCTCTCGAGAGGCAAAACTTTCTAAATAAAAAGTGTGAAGCATAGACGCAAGGCTAATGAACTTAAGGCTAAGGAACAGCCCCTTCGAGGGGATATATGTACGTGGGTATATGTGCATAAACATATATCCCCTCAGAGGATATAGACTCCAATATAACAATTTTATAATATCCGACCACTCATGTGTCAAAGAAAAGAAATGTTATATCCACTCTACTTTTAATATGTGTATTTTTTCATTACTAGGTCTTTTTAGGTCTTGGGAAATAAAGTCTAATTTTTCAACAGGCCTTTTAATAGACTCTTTGAGTAATTTCCCAAACCCAGGTTGTTATTTAAATATGCATAGGAACAAGAATAAGCTTTCATTCTGAGAATGAAGTGTAAATGCATAAACTTACTGCTCTATTCAATATTACTATTTTTAATTCTAGTTCAAATAAAAATATATTACAGACCTTTTTCTCTTAATACTGTAATAATTTTAACTTCTGACAAGAACTATTTTTCAGTGTTTCTTTACAGAATAGAAACAATAAATTTTAAAGTACAATGGTTCTCCGTTTTCTAGCACAGAGAAACATGCTGTAGTAGACATTGTCTTTGGTCCACTGGTTTACCAAAATGCTGTGATTTCACCTAGAGAGCTAAATCTGGGTGTTCAGAACAAACACATTCTTCATAACTTTATTTTTCAGGAAGCTGTAAATCAGACATAAGCATTTTCCTTTAAAACTTTCTTTTAGATGAAGGTGCTTGTGTATGTGAACGAGTATTCTTTTATAAGTTATCAAAAAAAAAAAAAAAAAAACCTGTATGGAATTTATTTTTTCCCTACTACAGAGAGAAAAAGCATCCTAGATTTAGAGATAGAGTCTCACCTTTATCCTGAAAAAGTAGAACTTTTTATTTTTTTTTTTTATTTATTTTATTTATTTTTTATTTTTTTTAAAGATTTTATTTATTTGACAGAGAGAGACACAGCGAGAGAGGGAACACAAGCAGGGGGAGTGGGAGAGGGAGAAGCAGGCTTCCCGCCGAGCAGGGAGCCCGATGCGGGGCTCCATCCCAGGACCCTGGGATCATGACCTGAGCCGAAGGCAGACGCTTAACGACTGAGCCACCCAGGCGCCCCAAAAGTAGAACTTTTTAAATAAAAATATGTACCCAGTAGACCTCAAATGTAAAATTGACTTTTAAAAATATATTCAATTTCTGTACTATGACAGTTTAATATCTTGAGCTAATACGCTCGCTCCTGAAGGACTATTTTCCCAGAACATTTTGGTGCCAGGGTTACTTTTAAGTAAAAGCGTCCACAGAATTTACGGATGGGCCAGACGGTTTCTGAAGCAATTCTACACTTCCCTTAAACGGAACATGCACTGTTTAAAAAGAACGTCTCTGTTTATCAGATATTATAGGATGTGATTTGCTTCAAGCTGTGAGGCAAATCTGGCAATCCAGTTAAAATCAACATGAAAGTTTGTAAAGCAATTTGTGGTCTGCAGTAAAAAGTGCTGAGTTGATCTCTAAATAAGTAAAGATGTTGCTCCCCAGGGCAAAAAGTACAGGATAATGCACAGATAATGTTTTGTTTTTCTTTACGTTTCCCAGTGGGTGCAAGTTTTAATAAATTAACCCAGCCCTGGTATGAATGTCCCAGGTACTGCAGAGTTCATATGTCTAATTTTCATTCATTAACTCATCTCTCCCTTAGCTTTGTTTTTCTAACACATAGAGTTGACCAAGATATCATTATTTGCTTTAGTTCTTCAAAATGAGTATGCTTTTAATCTGTTCTCATGAGATGGGAGAATTGTTCTCCCTCAATTAGTCTCCTGGTTCTGCATATGCACTCCCTACTTAGCTAAGTGTGCCAGCCTCAGAGAGAACAACCAGCACTCCAACGCTGTTCATTATTTGAGTTGTCATATGAACTGCTTCTTTAAAATTGCTCCTGACTTTGTGAAGAATAATCCTTTTAAAATTAGCTCTTTTCTTTCTGTAGTGCTGGCTTTCATTGCTATGTATTTTAGCTTTCATTTTCTTCATCATTTACTCACAAGGCTACCCATCAAATAAAATAACATCAATCAAAAAAAAAAAAAAAAAGACCACATTAATCAGACAAAAACTTGACTAAAGAGTAAATATCTCTGTATATGAACACTGTCAGGCTAGCTGACTAGATTTCCTCAGAGGCATGGATGGCCCATTCTAATTCTAAAAATTTGTTTTAGCTCAGTTACATAATGGCAAGTTTCAATTAAAAAAAAAAAAAAAAGGCTTACTCATTGATACTTTGATCTATATTTCCTTAGATGACTCATGTTGAGACAAATAAGATGGCACTTGCCGTTTTTAAAGAAAATAGGTGATCACGTAACTCAGGTTGTTCTTTTATTAATTTATACTTGTGAAGCTTGAATCAATTGCTGAAAGGTAGCGTTAAGGTTTCAATCTCATGAGATTGTGAGTCCTAGCCTGGGTGCACCAACTTTCACTGTGTCCTGATTAGTTTTACCAATAGCAGTTGAGGAATCCAGTTTTAATGAATTTTGATCCTAATTCTCTACAGAATGAATCTGGTTGAGCTCTTTCTACTTCTCCAAGGCTTAGTTTAATGTCCTTTGGCAAACAGCCCATTCTCACAGATATGCCAGTTGGAATGTGAAAGTGGAGCCCATTATCCTTTTCAGCTGACATGTTTCTTTAGCACTTGACATAAGTCTCAGACTCTGCACACATTGTAATGCACCTACTCAGGAACAGTGAGGCCATCCTCTGCAAAGAGGAAGTCATGGATGATGTCTGTACGTGGATAGTATGCTATGATGTACCCTGCAGATTTGTACCCCACAGTGTCTCAGCCGCTGACATGTGCCAAACACAACTTAAAGACACTACTCCGATCCATAGCACATGCTACTTATATGTCTTTATTTTCTAGCTGAAAGCAGTCCAAAGACTGCTTATTTGCAAGCCCCACAGTAGCATTCAGACCCCTTGGACGATCTGGGTTTTGTTTGTTTGTTTGTTTTTTCACTGCAGGTGCAGGGAAATAGCATTCAGCTGATCGCATCCAGTCTGACATTGACCTTTGCTGGCTACCTAGAAAGGATGCTGGCTTCTTAGGAAATAATGATAGCATAGTATGGTGGGGAAGAGTGAACGTTTTGGAGCCAGACTTCCCAGGTTTGAATCCAAGCTCCAACACTTGATTGATGCTTAACTACGGACCCAATACTTAACCTCCCTGTGCCTTAGTTTACTTATTGTGAAATGGGACATAGTTCCATTGCCTAAGTCAAAGAATTGTTGAGGGGATTAAATAAAATGATGTCTGTAAAGTCCTCAAAGTAGTGCTTGGCACAAAGAAAGCACTTACTAAATGTTAGATGTTTTTGTTGCTATATACTACATCATCATCATCATCATCATCATTATTATTTAAGGTGAAGTAACTTTCATTTCACAAATCCATACAGTTTCATTTAAGCATCTTCTTTTGAGTACACAGGCACTTCCGAACCCATGCATTCACAAAAGAAATTGGAATTCTGATCTCAGCATTGATTTTGTGGCTATATTCTCAGACCTACACTGATTGTCCCCTACCTGTTAAAATTTTATTATTTGTAGCATATTCCCCCAAAATCAGATGGTCATGGTTGATGTAAATTCTTGGCTCAATCTGAAGCAAAGCTTCTAATCTGAGATGCAGTTGAATGGCTGCAGTTTAAGTCCCAAATCCTAGATATTTACCTCCTCCAATATAAGGTTAGAAAAACCAGCAACTCACAGGGACCAAACTTTGCAGAGTTCATAAAGCAGCACAGTCCAGTCAGCGAAAAAAATGTTTTAAAAGACATTCCAATACTTGAATTGTGCTTCTAGGGAAAGGTCAGTAAGACTCTAAGTCACAACCCACAGCACCATTTCTCAAAAGCATTTTTTTCTTCTCACTGTTCTTTCCCAGCCTGAACCTCCTTGCTTTTACTTTCTCCTTTCTTTGTAATGTAGATTGATTTAGGCTCTCAAGCCAGGGAACCAGTAGGATAGAAACTTAATCTCCTCAGAGTGTGCTGGGGGGGGGGGGGAGTAGAGGGGGTGAAGGGACAGGCATAGGACAGTCACACACATGTTAATGAATTTGGTCCTGAAATCAACTTGGCAAACCATCAAATGTAAAATGTAAAACCAGAGAGCTTATGAATTGTAAATCTACTTAAACCTGCTTTTTTTTTTTGAAATGTAGGGATGACTCAGTTTCTCAGGATGTTTTGAGCATCTACTATGTGTTAGAAATTAGGAAGATTTGGTCTCTTTTTCTCAATTAGGTCATAATACAGTGGGAGAAACACACAAGTAAAACAACAGTAATTTGATGATAGAATTATGCACAGGGTGATATGAAAGTGTGAGCCAAATGCCATCTTGTGGGCTCTATTTTAGGTGGGATGGCAGACGGAGCAAAAGCTTTCTTGAGGTGACTCTGAAAGTAACTATCTTTGTCATTTACTTCAGACTGTTATTGTCTCATATTCTTAGAGATCCTATGATTTCTATTTGATTTGGTATAGTCTGTTTCAGTTTTTTGTTTCTGCCCTTTTTTTAAAGATTTATTTCTTTTAGAGAGAGAGAGAGGGTGCAAACAAGGACGAGCAGGGGGAGAGGGAGAGAGAGAATCTCAAGCAGACTCTACACTGAGTGCAGAGCCCAATTCAGGGCTTGATCTCACGACCCTGAATTCATGACCTGAGCCAAAATCAAGAGTCTGCCGCTTAACCAACTGTGCCACCCACACGCCCCTTGTTTCTGCCTTTTAACTCTGTCATAGTATATTGTTTGTTCATGTGGTGTTACTCTAATTTGTAATGAACTCATCTGAAAAAGCATCTTTTTCATAAGCATTGTTTATATATGATTGTCCAGATACATGATGCCCTAGTACAAGACTGTCCCCAAAATCACATTATAGATTAAATTAGCTTCCCTGGGTTGACATATACATTAAGCCATCATGTGTGGCATTGTTTCTAAGGAAAACTTGTTCTCAACTGAAGAAAATTCAACTTAGAAGGGGGTGGTAGAGACCCTAAATCTAGAATGTCAAGTCTTAATATCTTGTTCTCTCTTTGCATAATGCTAATTACCTTGCACAGGAAGCCTGTTTTGCTCTACTTTATAACCTGCTAGTTTTATCCAAAATATATGGCTTGTATTTTCCACTTAATGTGCTGAAATTAAAAAAAATAGTATTTTATTTTGCTGTGGGTTATTACTTAGGTGCTGAATTTATTTTGTCCTCTGTGCCCTTAGTTGTCTCTTATGCTGGTTTTAAGTTTATTTACTTACTTTGAACTGTGGATGGTGAGAGAAATGAATTGATGCAGGTGAAATCTAATCACAGATAATACAACAGCTGCTGCTAATACAAATGGTCAAGTAAGCCTCAAGCAAAATAAGACTCCACGCCTGGCAAAAATGGAACTTAAAAACATGCTGACATTAATAGGAAAAAGTGATATAAATTCATTCAAAAGTATAGCAAAGAAAACCCTGAATGTTCCTGGAGAACTCAAAAGAGACAGTCGCAAATTCTTCCATCAAGATTTATGGTATGCTTCTTTAAAAAGTAACCGGGCTTGCAAAACATGTACTTTACAACAATTTTGCCATTTCTGCACTTTGCAAAATTCATTAAAGGAAATAATCAAATTAATATACAATTTTGAATTGCTCATGTTAATATGAAAATTAAAAATGATTAAAAAGGGCTTTCTGAGAGTGTCATCTCCTCATAAAGATTTCATTTTCTTATCACAATCTCTTAGATCAGTCTCTCTGTTTTGTAACACATTTAGCATTTATGCTTCTATATTTCCTCTTTGTTTATTTTATTGGTCATCATTAGAATGTAAACTCCAGCAGGACAGGAACCATGTCTATTTTGTTTAGCTTTCAATGTCCACCTCTAGAAAATGCCTGGCACATAGGAGATCAGTCAAAACTAGTTAAAAGAATGAATAAATCAATGTGTAATTCGGCAGTCCCTGGGACACCCTAATGGTTGCAGATAATGGCATCAAATAAAGGATAAAACTGTTTCAGATTCTGAATGAATGTACAGAAGAGGTTCAATAGGCAGAACTCAGAGGGCCTAGATTTTGTAATAAAGAGAAGGGATGGTGGATTTCCGTTACATCACAGTCAATCACTAGGAGCCATTTTATAACATAATTCACAGATGAAACTCTGTGGAAACAAATTTAGTACCCACTGAGTAGTTGATGAGTCTGCTCAGAGGAGAAAGGGAATTTTATTTGTATTAGGCATGTATTGTAAAACCTGTAGCTTATTTTAGGAATGCTGATGTAATTAGCCTTAATTGGAACTGTAATTCGAACTTTGAGAGAAGTTCCACAAAGAAATAAATATATGTCTAACCCCCAACGCACTGATTATGATGCAGGCAGACTGAGTCTGAGGACCCAGGGGAGGATCCCACAGGACCTGCCAAGAGAATCCTTGGTTTCATGAAGGATAGAAATCAAATTCGAGCCAGAAAAAGTGAAAACAGAGTTTACTGAACAGTGTGACAGGTAGAGAATAGCAGACAGAGTGGGATACACAGAAAAGAAAGGGAGTGAATCTTGTTATTGCTTGGGGCGAAGGGTTTGTATTAGAAAAAAGGTCTAGGGAACATGTCCCTCCAGGAATCCAGGGTAGGATCCAATCAAAGGTGTCAGGTGAACAATAGGTTATTTCATTACCACAGGGGGATATTGATGCCAGCCTCAGCCGAGGTGTGTTTGAAGCTAACGTCTGGAACATGTTGGGATCTGACTCTTAGGTGTTATCAGTTGTTTGGGCCTAGGACAAAACTCAGAGAATGATTCACTTTTTTTGCTTCCCCCTTGAAGGGAACATAGCTTCTTTGGCTTATTCAGAGGCAAATATGGAACAGGAGTAAATGGGGCTTAGCGGAAAAACAACAGAGAAGGAGCCTTTCTAAAAATGGATCCCTTCAGCTTCTCTACTTCAGTAAGAAATGTAAATTTTTCCAAGGGTTTCATGGTGAGAAGAAAGAAGGAAGCATTTCACACATCAAACCACAAAATACTCCAAACATGCCTTTTCTCTTATTTACAAAATTTCTTCAGGCCTTGAGAGCTGCCACAAATCTCTCTCTCCCTCTCTTCCTTGTAAACATGTTTTTTTCTTCTTTGACCCACATTCTAATCCTCTTATATCTTTCTTCTACCTCAAATTCTTATCATTGGGTTTTTCTAATTCTTTTTTTTTTCTTAAGATGGAAAAATTCAGCCATCTGTCCCCACCCCAGTTTTTGTCTGCACCCATCACCTCTCTTAGCAAAATAGTATTCCTCAGAATTCATCCTTCTTAAAAGGCCTGAGAAAAGGAAGAAGAGATTACAAATGGTAAGAAAAATAATGTAAATGGTGAGAAAAATAAGAAAACGACACGTATTATAGAAAGTGTCCTAGAGGAAATCATCAGCAGTCTCATCTTGGAATCTCTAAATACTTAAACTCTGTTGCAGGAGAATAGGGCACGAAGGATTCTTTGTATCAGGTCTGCTTAGTCTGCTGGAAGAATTTACAAAGAGGAAACTTAGAATAATGGCGGATGTGTATCTAAGCGATTAAGGGATGGGGAAGAGCTAAAAGATGCAACTTTTTGAGGAAAAAATGATGTAGATAGGATAATTGAGGTTGGTTATTAGCTGGTTACTAAAGAGAGGGACAGTTTTTATTGTGACAATGAGTCAAATGAGGTAAACAAACTGAATTGGCCACGAATTCTTGAGAAAGTTGGACTAAATGCTAGAAGGGCCATAATATTCTTCAAGACCTTAATAAAGAGTTATATTCAGTGGTGAGCAGACCCCATCCCCATGTATTAATGAGAAAACAAAGACCAGTTTCAGGGAGAGGTACATCAGCAGCTGTCTTAGTCCCTTCAGGCTACTATAACAAAATACCACAGACTGGGTGGCTTAGAAACAGAAACTTAAATCTTTCAGTCCTGAAGTCTGGAGGTCCAAGATCAGGGTGCCCGCATAGTCAGGTGAGGACCTTCTTCCAGGTGGCAAGCTTCCTGTTTTATCCTCACATGGCAGAAGGGGCGAGGGATCTCTTTGGAGCCTCCTTTATAAGGGTGCTAATCCCAATCATGAGGGTGGATCCCCGCCTCCTAACCTTCCCCTGCCCCAACCCCACTAATACCATCACCTTTGTGAGTGAGAATTTCAATATATGAATTTTGGGAGGACATAAATATTCACACCATGTTGACAATTGGCAAAATTGCCACTTGGACAAACCAGGTAAATCTGGTTATTTGCATAGCCCTTGAGATTTTTTTTTTTTTTTTTAATCTGGATTACTTTTCCCAAGGTCAGTATAATTTCTCATTCAAAAAGAAATGTTAACTTTTCAAAAATTCTTCATATCTGTCATAGCCAAGAATGTGTTGAGGGTGGAACAAAGCTCCCTGAACTGTCAAAATCCATTACACAAAATTTATGTGGTTATTCATACCCATTATATTAACATCATTTTTTATACAGCGTTAAATTATAATTGATACTGAATTGATACTAAATGGGTCCAAGCATCTTTGATTTTTCTAAATATCTTTGACTTCAAATATCTGTAATTTTTCAGATCTTGTGACTGTTTTTGATACATTTTTGTTCTTTTATCTGCTTTCAAACCACTGTCATTTTTGTTTTGTCATTACATATATAGTCATTTATATATATAATGTATGTATAATGCATATAATTCTTTCTGAAATGCGCTTTTATTTTATTTTTTTTAAGATTTTATTTGAGGGCGAGAATGCGAGAGAGCGAGAGAGAGCGAGCTAGAGAGAGAGCGCGCACGCGCGCATGAGAGGCAGGAGGGTCAGAGGGAGAAGAAGCTTCCAAGTGAGTAGGGAGCCAGATGCAGGACCTGATCCTGGGACTTCAGGATCATGACCTGAGCTGAAGGCAGTCGCTCAACCAACTGAGCCACCGAGGTGCCCCTCTTCTGAAATGCGCTTTTGAATGTATTGCAGCTTAGGTGACATTTTTACTATGCCCATTTGAAATGATTTTAAAATAATGTGATCTAAATGGAAACAAAATGTACTCTTTTATAAGTAAAATGCTTATGTTTCAAAGCAAGCAATTTGTGAGATGAAATTTGTCTAGAAGTTCTTTCTCATGCATACACACATACATACACTTCTATATATTTCTCCCCACCCCCTTTGAAGCCATAAATAAAAACAGATTTTAAAGATTACTTTTACATCAAAGGATATATTCAGATCATTGTAAAAATTCACTAAAACAAGTATCATCGGTCCCCAAATATATTTTGATGATTCATATATTCTTATTCAATAAATGTTTATTGCATATCTGTTATGTACCAGCCATTGTTCAAGTAATCTGAGGAGCAGTAGTTAATAGCCAAGGCATTCTTGAGTATGAAATTTGAATTCATTACTTTCTCAAAAGTCAAATTACATATAAGCATCAAGTTTTATTTTAATATTAAATTATAAGCCAATTAATTTAAAAATATAGACATTTCTTCCAGAAAACTATCACATAAAATGTCATTCTCCTGTATTTGCGTACCTTGGAAATTTTACTAAACTTTCAATTTGACATTAGGACACCAGGTGAGGGGGTGCCTAGCTGGCTCAGTCAGTAGATCATGTGACTCTTGGTCTCAGGGTTGTAAGTTTGAGCCCCATCTTGGGTGCAGAGATTACCTTAGAAATAAAATCTTAAAAAAAAAGACTTATCTATTAATAGTATTTATTAACTATCCTCCTAGAGGGGTGTTCAATAAACATTGTGGATGAGCTATTCTCTATGTGATTAAAAAAAATTAAACTAGTTAAATGCACTCAATTTGTATCTGCTTATAGAGTTTGTCAATGTATTACTTTTTTATGAATTGAACAAGCTAGAATTTAGTATACATTTATTTTATTTTATTTTTTTAAAGATTTTATTTATTTGACAGAGAGAGACACAGTGAGAGAGGGAACACAAGCAGGGGGAGCAGGAGAGGGAGAAGCAGGCTTCCCGCAGAACAGGGAGCCCGATGTGGGGCTCGATCCCAGGACCCTGGGATCATGACCTGAGCCGAAGGCAGACGCGTAACGACTGAGCCACCCAGGCGCCCCAGTATACATTTATTTTAGAGCTTTTTTATTTAGTTGAAATAACATCGATCTGTTTATTTCCATTGAATTCAATGTGAAAATCCATGAAAGACACATATTTTTGTTCTTCAAAAGTCAAATAATTCATTATTCATTGAAGTCAGATGTTTATTTTCTATTAATTATAGTTTTGGTAGATGAATGAACAAGTTACATGGTTAGAGGTTCTTTAAAGCATCTGTCTTTTTAGAAATATATTATTTGTAATCTTAGCTCGTTTACTTGGACTTTTACCATTTCTCTGGAGAGAAGTAAATAGCTTTTTATGAAATTCATGTTGTCCTTCGCAATTTCAGGAATTTAACAGTTAATAGAGTTTAAAAAGAATATAGAGCCTGAGGGAAAACAGAAAGATTTTTTTAGGTCAAACATTAATAAAATTTTGATATAAGATACTGTTTTCCAAAATTACTCTTTCTTGTCATTGTTATAGATATCTTTGTTTATTGAACCATAGTCTTAGCATATGATCACTCTGAGTTTATATTAATCACATGTGTACATATAAAATCATCTGTACATAAAGATTTAAATCTTATTTTTCAGTTATAAAAATGCTTAGGCTATATTTAAAGACTGGGAAAAGTACTTGTGTAAATAATTCATTTTTAAATATTTCTTAAGCTAAGATTTCTTTACAGAGAAGTTCATATCTCACAAATATTTACACTTGAAGGGAAACAGGCAATTAAAATTTTATCTATTATAATAATGAATATTTGAGCAAGCGAAAATGTGTTTCCTGTGTGTTACTGCTGTTCTTACACTAATCTTAATGATATTACAGTGAATGCCCCCCATGAGGTTAAGACATCAACACAGGCCCCTCACTGCTTCCCTTTCTGTAATATAATATTTTTATTTGTGTTTTTCAAAATTTACTGCCATGTACTTTAAATATTAATTTTTGTGCTTTTATGATTATAGTGAAAAATCAAAGCAACTAGATGTCTGTCATCTAAAATGAGTTAATACTCACAGAATAAACTTAGAACCTTGCATGAGATCTCTTAGAACATATTTAATTTAGATGACAAATGTGCAACTTGCTCTTTTTTAAAGTATCTATTTTCCTTTTGTGATTCGGTTGTTATATTTGGAGAAGCTGACAGAGCATTTGCAATTGCAAGGCATATTTCTCATGGTTTATATTTTACATTCTGATTTGTAGTCCTAGTCAATCAATTTGATTAAATTGGTTCTGTACCAGGTTGCCATTTAAAAGATCATCAAGCCAATTCTGCTTAGTGTCTAAGTGGTAGTAATTTAGATGTGCAGGGAAGTACATGATGTCTTCCGGAGAGATAAGTTACCACCAAAGAATGACAAAGTAGGAACAAAGAATGGCAGAGTAAAGTAATGATTATATAACAAAAAATGTACGCCTATTTTACATTCATAAATGTATACGCTTTAAAAAAGGAATAGTTTGGGGGCGCCTGGGTGGCTCAGTCGTTAAGCATCTGCCTTCGGCTCAGGTTATGATCCCAGGGTCTTGGGATCGAGCCCCGTATCGGGCTCCCTGCTCCGCAGGAAGCCTGCTTCTCCCTCTCCCACTCCCCCTGCTTGTGTTCCCTCTCTCACTGTCTCTCTCTGTCAAATAAATAAATAAATAAATAAATAAAAAATAAATAAAAAATAAAAAAGGAATAGTTTGTTAAATGACAAAATTAATTTTTTCATTCTTGGAACAAAATTAGGCGATTCATTTTTCCTTTTTTTTTTTTTTTTTAAAGTCCTTATCTGAATCTCCTTTATCATAGTATATTATAGGTCTCCCTGGTACATATGGGCCAACATACTTACATAATAAGAGGATACACCAGGTCAGCGTCTGAACAAAACGTATTGATCCGTATGGTTGTTTTCCCATAGAGCAGTTCTGTGAAGCTCCTCATACTGTCAGTTCAGATATCCTAGAGTTTCATCCTTACCTCCACGATCTGAAGATTGAGGGAGAAAAATTATTCACAATGGCTTTAGAAAACAACAGGAATTTTGCCCACGGTTCAAGGATATGATGGGGGGGGGGGGCGGGAAATCAAAGAAATTAAGAAATGTCCCCAAATGAGTCAAAATCTCACTCTCTGGTAGAGCCCCCCCAGTGCCTCCAGTAAAAGCAAAAACGTTATAGTTGCTCATGATACTTCAGTACAACCACCTAGGCTCAGGTAACTGCCACAAAACATCAAACTGAATTTAACATCACAATTTAAATATTAAAAGCCTCTAGGGAGCTACATAAGCAAATATACTATTAGAACAATTTGAAAGAATTTTAAAAATGTGAGAAAGGAGAGAAATGTCAGCAGGGAGGAATGAAAAGAGGGCTTGACTGTATCTGAGTTGTTTATTAAAAAATAACAGGGGGCTCCTGGGTGGCTCAGTCATTAAGCTTCTGCCTTCGGCTCAGGTCATGATCCCAGGGTCCTGGGATCCAGCCTGCATCGGGCTCCCTGCTCAGCGGGAAGCCTGCTTCTCCCTCTCCCACTCCCCCTGCTTGTGTTTCCTCTCTCATTGTGTCTCTCTCTGTCAGATAAATAAATAAAATCTTTAAAAAAATAAAAATTAAAAAAAAACTGAAAAAAAGCAAAACAAAAAAACCTGAACCAAATACCTAATTGTTCACATTTATTAAAATTTCTTGGCACATGTGTTCTATTCTCTCCACTTTTCTAATTGAAATATTTCATTAAAAAAAAAATCTAACCAGCAATACAAATTTCATTCTTATCCTCAATGTTATTATTTTCAAATATTTTCTACATAATATATCTGAACTATAGGGAAAATGTTTTTCTATATGGAGAAAGTAATTTATCAGTCTCAGTGTTAACTGCCAAAGGACAAAAAAACGTGCAATACTATTCATTTTCTCTTCTGGAGAAAAAAAAACATGCTTCCTATCAACAGATATTAGATAATCTGAAAGTAGCCTTGACTACTCCCAGCTGACTTGACAGTCTGTGGAATTGATATGATAAATATTGCCTGGAGGTTAATTCCCGGCAAAGTTATAGGAACAACACCTCAAGTGAAACTCTCTTGCAGGCAGCTGAAGACTTGATAAAATCAAATACTGGGTTTTAAGAATAAGAATGAGACCATGATTATGATTATAATAAATCTCAGTGGGGGAATTTGTATTACCTATCAAAGATTTTAATTTTGGCAAGAATTATTTCTTTTGAAAGAGGAATCCTGTTGCAATTCATACTCCATTGAAAACTAGAGAAAACATTCACTCAAAAATGCAGCTCTACAAAGATTCCTTTGAACTTTTAGGATCCTGGGTTCTTTTAATAAGATCTAGTGATGTTAGTCCCTCAAGAATATCTGATCTCTGATAGCTGAATTTCTGTAGCCCATTGGGAATTGGATTACTTTTGACTCATTTGTGAAAGGTACACTTAATCTTCATGAGTTGAAGAGACTCCTTCCCCTAATTGACTCACTAGTCCCCAGGAGCAGTTTCTTTTAAAAGTTAAAATGTGATCTAATTTTCAGAGATAAATACTTGCCATTCTCTCATCAGATCAAAAGAATTCTCACAGCATTCATTATCAATTTTGTAAGGATAGAAATTTAGACTCTAGATATAGTTCCTGCGATATTAATACTTCCTCAAACCTGGTCTACTAAAATCCAAGTTGACTAAAGTCTTAGTGGATCTTACATTAAGTGATATTTACACCTGAAAGGACCATGTTCTAGCCCAGCCTTTCAAAAAGCACATTTGAAACAACTTAAGACAGCTATTAATTGAATGCATGTACCCCAGATATACCAAACAAGAAAAAACATCTTCTTCCGTGCTGTTAACATCATTTTATTGTTTCTAAATGGAAGAGAATGAAGAAATCTCTGAAACACTTGAGTAATTACTGTCAAAAACAATTTATTATCAATTACACTAAAATAAAATCGTTACATTTTGTAAATGTGTCCCTCAGTAATATGTATAATACTAAGTAAGTCTACTCAGAAATCTTTCTATTCAACAAGTTGAGGCCACATTGTAGGGTTAAAACCATGCCTGTGTTCCATATCTGGCCTTTCCATTAACTGTGTGACTTTAGTTAAACTATTTTCCTTTATATTCCTCAGTTTCCCCAACTGTAAGGAGTAAAGGGCAGAGTCTTGTCTACATTATGTGACTCTGATAGTAGAACGAGAGAATAATACAGAAAGATTTCGATCTGTGGGAGATATTCAGTAAAGAGCTTGCTGTTTTCATTTAACTCACAGTTAATGATGTGGGAAACAAAGGCAGAAGAAAAATTATTAATTTCCTCACTACTTACAGCTCAATGACAAGTCCTTGAAAAAAGGCAGAGTGACCTTCCTCTAGGGACTCAGCTGCCTCCATGTTAATACTTTACTAAGGGCAACAGGTAATCTTAGCCCAACTCCCAGGATCCTGTGTCTACTTTAACATATAAAAATTCCTTTGGAAACTTCCTTTATCTCTACCCCCCAAGCAAATGACCCACCGATATACATCTGAAGAGTCTCATGACTCAGGTTTTATTAGACAGTAATAAATCACCATTTCCCAACAATAGCTAGCCCCCTCAAGGTCCTGGAAACTTTGCTTCCAAAATTCCTTAGAGACTGGTGTTTTCCTTACCCCCCCACACCTTGAAAGTATATAATGGGCCACTCCTCATGACCCCAATGCAGCTCTTTCTGCCCATGGGTCCTGTCCCCATGCTTTAATAAAAGCACCTTTTTGCACCAAAGACATCTCAAGAATTTTTTCAAGACCCTAATGTCTTTTCCTACTTCAGTTAACACCTGATGGAAAGTCCATCTTAATAAGAATGTGGTTCTATTTTGATTAAATTTAAAAATATTTAGACTAAGTCTGTCAATTTTATATTAAATGGCAGTGTTCTCCATGATTTCAAGCAAATTCCTGCCTCAGTTGTTTGGCCATGTTTTATATTTCCTTCCAAGGATAAATTTTGATCTGTTTTTGGCCACATCTAGAAAGAAGTAGACTGATCCAGGCAATTCCATAAGTCTAGATCTTAGAGTTTCACAACATAATGAGAAATTCTGCCAAAGGCTATTTTAAACATGTGGTATTTGAGAATATGTCAAATAAACATTTTAATTAACCTTTTCTTCAGATTCCCTGAGGTCTGTTCTTATATTAAGACATCACAAACAAAAATGCTTGGACCATATTATCTCAGGTGCTCAAAACATAATGCCTTTGCTGAGTTAAGATTTAGAGTATACTCAACACACAAATAGTGAAAGTGGCCATAAGAAATGTCCATTTGAGCCATTTATTTTGAAGTCCACAATTTGTCAAGGTTGTTTATTTTTTCCCCGACACCTCAAATGCAAGCGCCTTCTTCATAATACATTCCTCTTTGAATTCAATTGGCAGGCTAAAATGCTTGTTTCTTGAAATGAATTTGTAAGTTCCTCCCTCCTCCTCCTCCTAACTGAATTTATTTATCCTTGTGTTGTAGGTTCCAGAAAAACTAGAGCTAATGTCAGTACCTGAAGGCATCAACTCAGTCCAGATTTCCTGGTAGCAGCACTTTCTCTGTTTTTCTTGTTTTATTTACCTAAATATTCTGATTTCAGGATATCAAAGTGTGTAAGCTGCCCCAAGACTCCGAGGTGTATAACAGGCGCGCCTGGGTGGCTCAGTCAGTTGGGCATCTGCCTTCAGCTCAGGTCATGATGTGATCTTGGGATCATGTGTGGGGCTTCCTGCTCAGTGGGGAGTCTGCTTCTCCCTCTCCCTCTGCCCCTCCCCCTGCTTGTACTAACACAGGTGTGCTCTCCGGTGCACATGCACTCTCTTTCCCAGATAAATGAATAAAATCATAAAAAAAGTGTATAACATCTAAAATTCACTGCAAAGGGGCGCCTGGGTGGCTCAGTCGTTAAGCGTCTGCCTTCGGCTCAGGTCATGATCCCAGGGTCCTGGGATCGAGCCCCGCATCGGGCTCCCGGCTCAGCGGGAAGCCTGCTTCTCCCTCTCCCACTCCCCCGCTTGTGTTCCCTCTCTCGCTGTGTCTCTCTGTCAAATAAATAAATAAAATCTTTAAAAAATAAAAATAAAAATAAATAAATAAAAATAAAAAATAAAAAATAAAATTCACTGCAAAATTAATAAGTTCTATATAATACAATTTTAGAAAAGTTTTATTTCTTTCCTTTTCTTCTGTAACTTCTGTGGGAGCCCAGGGCAAATTTCTCTGCAGTGTAGTTATAGGTTAGCCTCACTGCGATCTGAAATACTTTCTCTCCTTCATGCTGTCATTACATGCTTTCACCTTTTCCCCTGCTTTTAATTTCTCCCACTTCTTATTACATGCCTCTTGATTCTCAAATAGAAAGGCTATGATTTCTAAAACTTTACAGCTGAATGAGCTTGCCAGATACCTTCCTAAGAAAGGGCAGCAGAGAAACACTCCCTCATCTTTCCCTTCCAGATCGACAGACCTACTACCTACATTTGGAATCCTGTCTCCCATCTTTGCTTTTATTTAATAAACTAATGCTGGCATCAGAAGTGAGTCTCTCCGCTTTCATCCCCATCCTCTCATCTTCTCTAAGACAGCATGACTATGGTTATCCCCTATGTGTCCAAGCATTGCTCTCTCTGTCACACAGGCCTTACGTCCATTCACTCATTCAACAAATAGCTTATCATAACCTACTATATTCCAGACACTCTTCAAAGTACTGGGAATACAACATGGGACAAAAAAAGAAAGGAAAAAATCCTTCTTCAAAAACCTCCATTCTAACTGAGAGTAGTAGATAGCAAACATTTATTTTTAAAGAAAAATAAAGATGTGAATACAACTAGTGAGTGTCAGGAGTATGATCAGGGAAATTAGTATGATCAGGGCAAGTTCTTCCCTGGTAAAGGTGTTAGCTGTGCAAAGACCGGAAAGATGACAAGCAAGTACATAACAAATAGAGCGAAGAGCAGATACCAACATTTGCTATTCTGTGTTTAAGGGGAGAAAAAGAAGTCTGGTTTGGCTGGTGTTGAGTTAATTAGGGACAGAAATACAGGAAGGCCAGGATGGGCAGGGCCGGGAAGAACAATATAATGACTTAGACAGCTGCTCTTACATTTTCACAGAATCATCCTGGTGGTTCTGTTTAGGAAAAACTGAAGTAGAAAATGTCAGCATTGAATGAATGCTTGTGAATATATAGAAAATGAGTGAATCAGTTTCTTGTAAGATGACCCTAACAAGATAATGACTGCCATCAACGAACAAATAGTATAGTAAATCTTACTTAAAACATGTTATAAGTTTCATCATGATTAATGACTGTGAGCAATAATCAGCCTACATACTATGTGTTCTTAAATTTTTTAAAATACACTCATTTATTTCTGCATTAATCCCAAATGCTATTTTTTTTCTATTCCCAACACCAATTTCCTCATCATAGGCTCCAAATTTGGAACGGTTACTGAGGCAAAACAGTGGCAGGTCATCATGATCAGCAGAGATTTGGGTAGAGTATATCAGACTTAAAAAAATCTAGAAGCCCAAGTATACTGGGATCGTTAATGAAAATTCATAAAATGGAGAAAAGAGTAAGGAAGCAACTTAAGTTGTTTACTAAACTGCTGTGTAATATTTTATTATAGGAATATATCAACATTTATTTTTCCATCTTATTTTTAATAATATTTTTCATTTGGAGCTATTATAAGTAATTCTTTAGTGTTCTTATACGTGATTTTTGGTGCACAGTTGTATGCATTTCTGTAGAATATATGCAAGAAAGAAAAACTTTCAGATCGAAGGCTATGTGTATGTTTAGTTTTGGTACTTACTGAAGTTCTCCAGAGAGTCAACTGTTTTTTTCAATACAAACACTTCCAGTAATGGATGACATTCCCTATTGGTCCAATACTTTTGAGTACTTCTTAGTATTAACAGGCTGATTATTCCCCATTATGATTATGGCTAATCATATCTCAGCTTTGGATTTTGTTTACATTTCCCTCACCACTGATACTATTGTGAAGCTTTTCATATTTTGGCTGGCCTTTAGAAAATGTTCTTTTGTGAAGCTCCCATTTATTTTAGTTCTTTTTTCATTTTGCTATTATACTGTTTTTAAATCTATTTATGAGTCTTTATATATCATGGATATGAGTCCTTTGTCAGAAATATGGACCACAGATATCTTTCCCATGCTGTGGTTTGCTTTTCGTGCACTCAATGATATCTTATGATAAAAAGATGTTCTTCATTTTAACAAAGTCAAATTTTTCAATATTGTCTTATATGTATTTTGTTCTGTGAGATGTTATGAAATTTTGCTACTCTAAGGTCACAGAGTATTCCTCTATGTTATCTGGAAGAAGTTTGACATTTAGATCTCGAGTCCATCTAGAATAGATCTGTATGGTGTGAAGTAGGGATTGAGGTTCATTTCTTTCTGTTGAAATACCGAGTGATATATTGCTATTATTTTAAAAAATCATATATCACCTCTGCATTATAATGCTGCTTTTGTCATCAGAAGACCATATATGTGTGGGTCTATTAATTTAATTTTTTATTCCATTAGTCTGTCTTTTCTTTCACTAACACAACACTGTGTTCAATACTGCAGATTTTGAGTTAGTATTGTAATATAATTTCTCCAGATTTTGATATTTTAAAACTGTTATAGCTCTTCTCAACACATTATTCCATATAATTCTTACATCATTCTGTTCATTTCCAAAAAGTTTTAATTCTGATTTGAACTTAATTGAATATATAGAAAAATTAGGAGAGCCTTGACACTTTACACTATTGAGTTTTCCAATCTATTTAGGAATTTTTAAAAGTTTCAGGATTGTACAGAGATATTATACTTTTATTTTTTATTTTTATTTATTTTTAAAAATCTAGTATAATTAACACACAGTATTATATTAGTTTCAGATGTATAATATAGTGACTCAACAATTCTATACATTACTCAGTGCTCATCAAGATAAGTGTACTCTTGGGGTGCCTGGGTGGCTCAGTCGTTAAGCGTCTGCCTTCGGCTCAGGTCATGATCCCAGGGTCCTGGGATCGAGCCCCGCATCGGGCTCCCTGCTCGGCGGGAAGCCTGCTTCTCCCTCTCCCACTCCCCCTGCTTGTGTTCCCTCTCTAGCTGTCTCTCTCTCTGTCAAATAAATAAATAAAATCTAAAAAAAAAAAAAAAAAAGATAAGTGTACTCTTAATCCTCATCACCTATTTATACCATCCCCCTCCCCCCCTCCCCTCTGGTAACCACCAGTTCTTTATAATTAAGAATCTGTGTTATTGTTATTTTGTCTCTTTTTTCTTTCTATATTTGTTTTATTTCTTAAATACCACTTAAGTGAAATCATATGGTATTTGCCTTTCTCTGGCTTATTTTGCTTGGTATCATACCTTCTAGATCCATTAATCTTGTTGCATATGGCAAGATTTCATTCTTTTTTTTACTGTTGAGTAATTCTTCATTGTATATATGCACCAGTTCTTATTTATCCATTCATCTATCAGTGGACAATTACTTGGGTTTCTTCCATAATTTGGCTATTGTAAATATTGCTGCAGCAAGCATATCGGTGCATATATCTTTTCAAATTAATTTTTTCATATTTTAGGGGAAATATCCAGTAGTAGAATTACTGGATCATTTGGTAATTCTATTTTTAACTTCTTGAGGAACTGCCATACTGTTTTCCACAGTGGCTGCACCAGTTTGCATTCCCACCCACAGTGTACTAAGTTTCCTTTATCTCCACATCCTCATCAATACTTGTTCTTTCTTGTTTTTTTGATTCTATTCATTTTGAAAGGTTTGAGGTGATCTCTCAGCTCAAAATTTGATTTGCATTTCCCTAATGATGAGTAATGTTGAGCATCTTTTCATGCATCTCTTGGCCATCTGTTTGTCTTCTTTGGAGAAATGTCTTTTCATGTCTTCCACCCATTTTTAAATTGGATCATTTGTGGGGATTTTTGGTGTTGAGTTGTATAAGTTCTTTATATTTTGGGTACTAAGCCTTTATTGGATATATCATTTACAAATATCTTCTCCCGTTAAATAGGTTGTCTTTTAGTTTGTTTGTTTGTTTTCCTTTGCTGTGCAGAAGCTTTTTATTTTGATGTAGTCCCAAGAGTTTATTATTGCTTTTGTTTCCCTTGCCCCAGGAGACATATCTAGAAAAATATTGCTACAGCCATTGCCATAGAAATTACTGTCTGTGCCCTCTTCTAGGATTTTTATGGTTTAAGGTTTCACATTTAGGTCTTTAATCTATTTTGAGTTTATTTTTTCTGTATGGTGTGAGAAAGTGGTCCAATTTCATTCTTTTGCATATAGCTCTCCAGTTTTCCCACCACATAAAGAGACTGTCTTCTTCTCATTGATATTCTTGCCTCCTTTGTCATAGATTAATTAACCATATAATCATGGCCATTTGAGCCCATTCTAAAAGCACTATATTTTTACTTCTCTTTCCCCCCCACACTGTATGTATATGGTGTACATATGCAAAGGTATACTTGATATCCTTTTATTCTGTGAATCCCTTGATAAATTTTCATAGATATATTTGATTTACTGCTTATATTCTTCCTGTTTTTCTTACTCCTATTTATGGTCTTTCCTTTCCACTCAGAGTCCCCTTTAACATTTCTTGAAATGCTGGTTTAGTGGTGATGGATTCCTTTAACTTGTTTGCCTGGGAATCTCTTTATCTCTCCTTTTTTTCTGAATAATAGCCTTGCTGGATAGAGTATTTCTGGCTGCATTTTTTTTTTTTTTTTCTTTCAGCTCTTTGAATGTATCATGCCACACTCTTTTGTCCTGCAAGGTTTCTGCTGAAAAATCAGCTGGTAGCCTTATGGGGTTTCCCTTGTATGTAACTGTTTTCTTCTCTTGCTGTTTTTAAAATTTTCTCTTTATTACTACTTTTTGCCAGTTTAATTATTGTGTGTCTTGGTTGGGCTGATTTTGTTGAGGGCCTCTCTGTGTCTCCTGGATCTGGAGATCCTTCCCAGATTTGGGTAGTGTTCAGCTGTTTTATCTTCTAATAATTTTTCTGCCTCCTTTTCTTTCTTCTTCTTCTCGGACCCCTATAATGCAAATGTTATTACGCTTGATGGTGTCACTGAGTACCCTTAATCTAATCTCTTTTTTATATTATTATTATTTTTTTCCTCCTGTTCAATTCAATTTCTTTCCATTACTCTGTCCTTCAGGTCACCTATCCATTCTTCTTCATCCTCTAGTCTACTGTTTATACCCTCTACAGTATTTTTAATTTGAGTTTCTGTGTTCTTCACCTCTGATTAGTTCTTTTTTCTATTTTCTATCTGTTGAGGTTCTCAGTGAGAATCTCTACTCTTTTCTCAATTCCAGTAGGTATCTTTATGACCATTACTTTATATTCTCTATCAGGCATATTACTTATCTCTGTTTTGTTTAGCTTTCTTACTGTGAATTTGTGCTGTTCTTTCATCTGAAACATATTCCTTTGTCTCATTTTATCTAACTCTCTGTATCTGTTTCTGTGTTAGGAAAGTCTAGCTACATCTCCTATTCTTAAAGGTAGTGGCCTTATGAAGAAGCAATCCTGTAGTGCCCTACAGTTCAATGTCCCCTGTTCACCAGAACCTGGTGCTTCAGGGGTGTCTCCTGTGTGTTTTGTGTGTTCCCAACTGTTGTGGCTGAACTGTATTTACCTACAGTCCATTCATCTGCATTGCTCTCTTTGCCTATTGTAGGCAGGATTTGGTGCCTGTGTTTGTTAGTGGGCCACTCTGGGGCCATCTTGGGCTTGATTTGGGTCAGCTCAGGCATCTGCCAGAGCTGTGGTCACATCAAAGTGCAGGGTGCTCACCCTGTGTTGTGTCCTGAGAGGCTTTCTTTGGTGGGCAGGGCCTACACTCAGACCAGATATTGCCCACAGCAGTGAAACTGGTGTGTGTGGTTATCATCCCCTCTCCCTGGGGCAGAAATCACTTTGGAGTGGTGCTGCCCCTGGTGGGGATACTTGCACACTGTCAGGCTTATGGCACTGCCTTGGATGGACTCCTGCCAAGGATGGGTTGGATGGGGTTTGACTGCAGAAGAACTAGGGGGCAGAACATGCAGTGTTAGCAAGGTTTGTACAAGTTTGCTGTGGGAGGAGACCTGAAGCTGCTTTGGAGAACTTCTGCCAAGGGTAAGTTGGAGTGGTCAGGCTGCAAGAGAATGTGGTGGCAGGACATGCTGTTAGCAAACTAGGTGGAGAGTGTTTGCACTAGTTCCAACAGGTGGCCATCTATCTGGGCTGGGAGCAGGGCAGAGAAATGGTGCCTGACACCTCTTTTGTTCTTGGAGAAGTCTCCTAAAGATCTCTGCTCCTCCAGCACATGTACTGAGATTAGTAATTAAATCTCCTTCCCATATAGCCCAGGCGTTTTTCAAACTGCTGCTTCTATGTGGTACAGAGATACTGGACTTTTAAATATTTATTTATTTATATTATTTCTAGGCATTTGATTAATCTTAGTTGCATTCAAAATTATACCTTTTATATACATTATTATTTGTCACAGTTTTAAACTTATAGAAAAGTTGCTTAGTTAAAGAATTCCTATATGCCCTTAATTCAGATTTGCCAATTGTTTATATTTTGCTATAGTTGCCTTATTTTTCTCACTGTTTCCCTTTTCTCTCTCATATTATTTTCCTCTGAGTCACATGCAGTTCATATTCAAATTTATCAATTGTCTCAAAAAGTGTCTTCTGTAGTCACTTTTTCCTAATACAACATCTAACCAGGGATAATGCATTACACTTATTATAGTGTCTCTTTTTAATCTTCAGTTTTACACAGTACTTCAGCTATACTTCGTTTCTTAACTTTGGCATTTTTGAAAAATAGAAGCCAGTAATTTCAATTGTTTCGTAGAATGTCCTTCAGTTTGAATCTATCTATCATTTCCCCGTTATTAGCTTTAGTATATGGGGTTTTGAGGAGAGGGGTTAGGGTGGGAGGGTCAGGAATGCCAAACAAGTAGAGTTACGTCCTCAGTGCATTATATAGAAGGTGCGTGATGACGGCTTGTTCTGATTTTAGTAACATTAACTTTGATCACTAGATTATGGTGATGTCTGTCAGTTTCTCCACTAGAGTGTTTATTTTTCACTTTATAATGAATAAGAGAGTTATGAGACAATACCATATAAATGCCCACTTCCTCATCAAATTTTCACCCACTATTTTCATATACATTGCTAATTTCCTAAATCCATCATTTCTTCTGTATTTATTAGTTGGTGTTCTACTGTAAGAAAGAGTTTTTCCAGGGCACCTGAGGGGCTCAGTTGGTTAAGCGTCTGCCTTCGGCTCAGGTCATGATCCCGGGGTCCTGGGTTCGAGTCCCCCATTGGGCTCCCTGCTCAGTGGGGAGCCTGCTTCTCCCTCTTCTGCTGCCCTTCCCCTACTGGTGCTCTCTCTCTCTCACTCTCTCAAATAAATAAAATCTTAAAAAAAAAAAAAGAGTTTTTCCTTCTTTGCCATTTACATATTTATTTATTCACTTTATTTATTTACATCAGCATGGACTTGTGGATTTACATTTTATTTAGTTGGTTATTTTCCATTACCAGTATTATTTACTTGCATGTTCTAATTGTCCTGGATTCAGCTGGTGGAAATCTGTACCTGTATGCTTTTGACAAGTCCCTGTCATTTTCTGAGCACATTTTACATTCTAGAAGCACAAGATGTCCCTTCCCTTCATCCTTCAGTCTTTTCTTCAGGAAGCTGAGGTTTCTCTCCATGGAGAATATTGTTTATAAAGATTTGGGTACTATGAGGGTTCATGTGTCTAAGCCCTCTGAGGTGAGAGGACTAGGGAATATGTTCATATATTCAACCTATGCTTTTATTATTGTATCTATCATCTATACACATTAGAATATGTATGTGTGTGTATATATATATATATATATATTCAAAATTTGCAAATATGTGTACATTTAAATATATACTGTGTGTTTATATAAAAACACTGTAAATTTGAGACCCATCTTCATATTTAAAGTGTCTTGTTTGACAGTGGTAACTCTGATTCCCATTCTCAGTGAATTTATTCTTTCCATAAGGCTCAATATATAGAAATAAGTTTCAGAATTGTTAATAAAGACCACCACCAAAAAGTAGTCCTACTAACTAGAATCAATATTTGTTTAGGTGATTTTTTTCCTTATTTGTTTGTTTGTTTTTGGTAAAATGAACCTGTAGTGAAAAGTAAAATTCATAATTTTAAAAGCATAATTCAATGAGTTTCAATAAACAGATACCAGGGGCGCCTGGGTGGCTCAGTCGTTAAGCGTCTGCCTTTGGCTCAGGTCATGATCCCAGGGTCCTGGGATCGAGCCCCGCATCAGGCTCCCTGCTCAGCGGGAAGCCTGCTTCTCCCTCTCCCGCTCCCCCTGCTTGTGTTCCCTCTCTCGCTGTGTCTCTCTCTCAAATAAATAAATAAAATCTTAAAAAAAAAAATAAATAAACAGATACCATATCCCTGTCAAGATATACAACAACCAGAAATTTCCCTCATGCCCTTTCCCAAGAAATGTTTCCACACCTGTTCCCTCATGCACACATATACACACACGTGTGTGTATATGTGTGCATTATATATACATGCACAGGTGTGTATGTATATATAATACCTTCTAAGAGGTGACATTTAAAAAAATTTTTTTTTATTAACATATAATGTATTATTTGTTTCAGGGGTACAGGTCTGTGATTCATCAGTCTTACACAATTCACAGCGCTCACCATAGTACCTACCTTCCCCAATGTCCATCACCCAGCCACCCCATCCCTCCCACCCCCCTCCACTCCAGCAACCCTCAGTTTTTTTCCTGAGATTGAGTCTCTTATGGTTTGTCTCCCTCTCCGGTTTTGTCTTGTTTCATTTTTCCCTCCCTTCCCCTATGATCCTCTGTCTTGTTTCTCAAAATCCTCATATCAGTGAGATAATATGATACTTGTCTTTCTCTGATTGACTTATTTTGCTTAATGTAATACCCTATAGTTCCATCCACACCGTTACAAATGGCAAGATTTCATTTTTTTTTTTTTTGATGGCTGCATGATATTCCATTGTATATGTATATACCACATCTTCTTTATCCATTCATCTGTTGATGGGCATCTAGGCTCTTTCCATAGTTTGGCTATTGTGGACATTGCTGCTATAAACATTGGGGTGCATGTGCCCTTTTGGATCACTACATTTGTGTCTTTGGGGTAAATACCCAGTAGTGCAATTGCTGGGTCGTAGGGTAGCTCTATTTCTAATAGGTGACATTTCCAGGGTCATTGTTAAATATCCTGGATATTCAATGATGTTCTTGTACTGGTAAAAACTTGAATGTCTAAAGCCACAATTGCATAATTTATGAACTGAATGTTTTTCAACAGTCTTTAATCAGACTTTTATAATCAAATACTACATAATGCTAAATTTTTATTTAGTTACTCTAGAGAAGGTCAAGTCTTAGAATTGTAGAGTTCAAGTGAGCTAAGAATTTTATTTCTTAGATTGCTGTACAGTGATATTTAACCATACATAATGGCTAATGAAGATGTCTCAGAGTTTGCCAAAATGTAATTGCAATGGATGTAATTCTGTTATCTATTGAATAGTTAAAGAAGAGTCACTTTTTAAAGTCAAGTTATATAGCATGTTCTATATTCAGCTTGTTATGCCAGAATAGAAACGATTCTATGTATATAATACCAATCCTTAACTTTGGCTCTTCTGCCATTGATTATTGTAAGTGGTCTTTAATAGAAATCCTTGGAGTACACCTGACATTTTTTTTTTCCACCAGACTAAAACCTAGAGGGCTGGTATGTAAGCATTGTCTTTATTATCTCTCTCACCTCTTTAAGTGCCTACCTGTTCCTCCTTGACCCCCTCTCTTGTGTTTGCCTTGTATGTTTATTCTGTTGTTGCTGTGAAGCCTTATCCCTGCCTGTTCAAAATGTCCCTGCGCACACAAAACTTAACAGATCCATTCTTTTGGGAGCATTCTTAAAGTTACCAGTCAAATATACCATAGGTTATTCAAGTGAAGGTTCTAATAAATGTGTAGGCCAGAATTCTGTATATATATTTAAAAAGCATTTTAAATACTTTGAATAAAAAAATGTTAATACAGGGTGATAGAAATTTATAAAACTGTTGGAAATGCATCAGGTATGGGTTACAAAGATTGTTTTAGAAAACCCCAAACTGCTAGAACTGCAGCACTGAAGTGGGTAATTCACTGGAGGATGCTTGAAGGTCATGGACAAGACCCCATATGTGCCATCTGCTGAGGCTCACTTACTATAGTATCTACAGGTAGATACTGTAGTATCTACAGGTATATAACAAAGGTTGTGACTTTTCTTCTTTTTTATCTTCCACATCTCATATGCTAACTCACATTGTTGTATTCTAATGGCTATACTGTTGGGAACAGAGTTTTAAAAGTATAGTTTCAAGCTTTAGTCTCTGTTGGATATCAGGGGAGTTAACACTGATCATCAGCACTACATCTCACATAGTAGACTTGTAAGTACCTTCTCTCACATAACTTTTTCGTTTTGAAATCTGTCTTTATTATTTTAATCCATGGAGATTTAGTCACCTAGTCATGTAAACTGGGATGGACTGCCATGTATCATTTCCTTAATGACTCAAATTAAGAACTAACTAGGTTTTAATGTCCTAATCAATGGTTTTCTTTCAAGACACCTCTAGGATTTGATGACACCAGATGCTATTTTTATTTTTTATTTTTTTTTTGTATCAGAAGCTTGATGGACGGGTCTAACTACATTTAGAATAATGAAAAATATCCAAAACTCTAAGTGCCATCTTTTCTGAGGAATATTTATTAGCAAAATGGATTAGATTAGAAAGCACAATATGGCATTTTAAGGAGAACTTCAGATTTAGATGATTAATGTGGTTTAGTTAAAGATGTGGCACATGAGGATAAGTCTACGAAAAAGTGCTAAATGGGGAGATAATTTTATGAGTGGGAAAGACAGCCACAGGCTCAGAATCATTAGCACAAATTGTCTAATTTCAAGATCCAGTGGCTGTGCCAGCGTTGGTACAATTAGTGGGTACCCACAAGGCCAGTGAGTGACGGAAGTACTCAGGTCAGTGACTCAGATCCTGGGAGGTTTTTCAGCAAACATTATAGACACTTTTATTAACATTGTAGAAGATCAAGTATTCATGAGCAGAAGAAACAAGTCTCAGGATGAACAAGTAGAGGGGGCAGAATGAAAGACCCTGATATGCTATATGAGATACAAGTTTGAAAAAGAAACATGAAATCAGTGAAGAATTGGAGTAAATGCACCAATTTTATTTCTGAGGAAATGAGTTATCAGAAGCACCTTCAAAAGAAAAAAAGGGGTGGGGGGGGAACAGTATGACTAGAGTTGCAGAGTAATTACATTCCCAAAGTCAGAACAGGTGAATGGGGAAGTCACATTGATTCTGAATCACTGAGCTACTAACTTCAACCTCTCCTTAAAAAAAAAAAAAAAAAAAAAAGAATAGCAATGGTGTTGGGAAAATTGGACAGACACATGCAGAAAAATCAAACTGAATCATTTCCTTACACCATATACAAAAATAGACTCAAAATGGATGAAAGACCTAAATGTGAGACAGGAATCCATCAAAATCCTTGAGGAGAACACAGGCAGCAACCTCTGTGACCTCGGCCACAGCAACTTCTTGCTAGACATGACTCCAAAGGCAAGGGAAACAAAAGCAAAAATGAACTATTGGGACTTCATCAAGATAAAAAGCTTTTGCACAACAAAGGAAACAGTCGATAAAACCAAAAGACAACCTACAGAATGGGAGAAGATATTTGCACGTGTCTTATCAGATAAAGGGCTAGTATCCAAAATCTATAAAGAACTTATCAAACTCAACACCCAAAGAACAAATAATCCAATCAAGAATTGGGCAGAAGACATGAACAGACATTTTTCCAAAGAAGACATCCAAATGCCCACAGACAACATGAAAAAATGCTCCACCTTCCTCGGCATCAGGGAAATACAAAGCAAACCTCAGTGAGATACCACCTCACACCAGTCAGAATGGTTAAAATGAACAAGTCAGGAAACAACAGATGTTGGTGAAGATGTGGAAAAAGAGGAACCCTCTTACACTGTTGGTGGGAATGCAAGCTGGAAAACAGCATGGAGGTTCCTCAAAAAGTTGAAAATAGAGCTACCCTATGACCCAGCAATTGCACTACTGGGTATTTATCCCTAAAATACAAATGTGATCTGAAGGGGCACCTGCACCCCAATGTTTATAGCAGCAAATGTCCACAATAACCAAACTATGGAAAGAGCCTAGACGTCCATCAACAGATGAATGGGTAAAGAAGATGTGGTATATATGCACAATGGAATACTACTCAGGCATCATTAAAAAAAAAAAAAAAGAAAGAAAAATCTTGAAACAACATGGATGGAACTAGAGGGTATTATGCTAAGTGAAATAAGTCAGAGAAAGACAGTTATATGATTTCACCCATATGTGGAATTCAAGAAACAAAATAGAGGATCATAGGGGAAGAGAGTAAAAAATAAGATGAAATCAGAGAGGGAGACAAACCATAAGAGACTGTTACTCATAGGAAACAAACTGAGGGTTGCTGCAGGGGAGCGGGGTGAGGGGGATAGGGTAACTGGGTGCTGGACGTTAAGGAGGGCACGTGATGTAATGAGCACTGGGTATTATATAAGAAGGATGAGTCACTCACCTCTACCTCTGAAAGCAATAATGCATTATGTGTTAATTAGTTGAATTTAAATTAAAAAAAAGAATACTGAAAAAAAAATAGGATCCTCACAATTTTATTGTGGAGTAAATAAAACTCTGTCTAAAAGAGTGATGATGGTTGTTAGCAGCAAACCAAACTAATACACTCATATACAGGAAAAAAATTAAGATGTCAATTGTATAATGACAAAAGGCATAAATTGGGGAGAGCAGATAGACCTAAATTCACAAGTGGGATGCCTTAAATAAGTTAAACTTTTTGAACTTCAGGATTATAACACCACATAACAGAATTTTCTAAACAAAAATGGCATGATATATGTAAAGCGTTCACCATAGTGCCTGGCACATAAACAATGCATCATAACTGTCAGCTACTAGGAATAATAACACAATGATTTTGCTAGAGTAATTATTATAATTATTACAATTACCAATTAAAATGAAAAAATAGTTTATTTTTTAAAATAAGTGAAACAAGTCTGCATTGATGAAGTTAATTATGAATGGCTGTTATGATTCTTACTTTAAGCCAAATAATATTTATTAAAGGATATTAATACAGGTGAAAGACTTGTATATTGAAAACTATAAGACGTCAAGGAATGAAATTGAAGACACAAATAAATGGAAAGATATTCCATACTCATGGATTGGAAGAATTAATATTGTTAAAGTGCCCTTACTGCCCAAAGCAACCTATAGACTAAATGCAACCCCTATCAAAATTCCAATGTTATTTTTCACAGAAATAGAAAAAAATGATCCTAAATTTTGTGAAGAACCACAAAAGATACCAGATAGCCAAAGCAGTCTTGAGAAAGAACAAAAGTGGAAACATCATACTTTCTGATTTCAAACTATATTACAAAACTATAGTAATTAAAACAGCATGGTATTGGCATAAAAACAGACACATAGATCAATGGAACAGAATAGAGAGTCCAGAAATAAATCTATGCATGTATGGCCAATTAATTTATGACAAAGGAGCCAGGACTATACAATAGGGAAAAGACAGTCTCTTCAATAAGTAGTATCAGGAAAACTGCCACATGCAAAAGAGTGGAACTGGAACACTTACAGACAGCATACACAAATATCAACTCCAAATGGATTAACGACTTGAATGTAAGACCTGAAACCATAAAAGCCCTAGAAGAAAACATAGGCCTTGACAGGTCTTGGCAGTAATTTTTTTTTTTTTTTAAATCTAATCTGATAAAATAAAAGCCAAAAGAAACTAGTGAGACTACATCAAACTAAAAAGCTCTGCACAACAAAGGAAACCTTCAACAAAATTAAAAGGCAACATACTAAATGGGAAAAAATGTTTGCAAATCATATATCTGACAAGGGAATGATATCCAAAATAAAGGAACTCCTACAACTCAATAGCAAACAAACAAAACAGTCTGATTAAAAAAATGGACAGAGGATCTGAATAGACATTTTTTTTTTCCAAAGAAGACATACAGATGGCCAACAGGTACATGAAAAGATAATCAGCATCATTAATAATCAGGAAAATGCAAATCCAAACCACATTGAGACATCACCTCACACCTGTTACAATGGCTATTAGCAAAAAGACAAGAAATAAAGAAGAGTTGGTGAAGATGTGAAGAAAACGAAACTCTCATGCACTGTTGGTGGGACTATAAATTGGTATAGCCACTATAGAAAACTATATGTGGATTCCTTAAAAAATTAAAAATAGAACTACCATATGACCCAGCATTCCACTTCTGGGTATTTATCCAAAGAAAATGAAAAAACTAACTTGAAAAGATATATGCACCCCCATGTTCATTGCAGCACAATTTACAATAGCTAAGATATACATAGATGTATATATAAATAGACATATACACACATATGTATACATATATATGATAGAATATTATTCAACTGTAAAAAAAGAGTGAAATTTTTGTCATTTGTGACAACATGGTTGGACTTCAAGGGCATTATGCTAAGTGAAATAAGTCAGAGAAAGATGAATACCATGAGATCTCACTTATATGTGGGATCTAAAAAACCAAAAATCCTCAGCGGCAGAGAACAGATGGGTAGTTGCCAGAGGTAGGGGGTAGGGAGTTGGAGAAATCAGTAAAGGGGATCAAAGAATAATAAATAAAAGTAAATAAATAAATTACAAAGTAAAAATAAAATAAATAAAAGGTTGTCAGGGGCACCTAATGGCTCAGTCGGTTAAGCATCTTCCTTTGGCTCAGGTCATGATCCCAGGGTCCTGGGATGGAGTCCCATGTCGGGATCCCTGCTTAGCAGGGAGTCTGCTTCTCCCTCTCCCTCTGTGCTCCCCCTGCTTGTGCGCTCTTTCTCTCTGTGTCAAATAAATAAATAAAATCCTTAAAAAAAAAAAAAAAAAGGTTGTTGTTAGAGTAAGCAATACTAGTCACAACAACAAATAAACCTTCACATCTAGAAGGAATACAAAAGAAGTTTTGCTCACATGAGTCTAACAGGAGCCAAATGGCTACTTTATCCCTTGCAGCCACCAAAGGAAAGATAAAGAGAGCCTTAGGATTTTTCTGGCTGCTCTGAAGTGTCAGCCCTGTGAGGGGCCACATCAATCCCATTGACATTCCATTAGTCAGAATTCAATCCATAGGTTAGTCCACAACCTAACTACAACAGAGGCTGGAAAATCTTGTCATCTGTGTCTAGGATGAGGCCAGGGCATGCATAGTCTATCTTATTTTACATCTGGTTCATCTTTAAGTTTGCAACTCAGACTTCAATGAGTCACACGTGATGGGCTGCTGAGCTGGCTTGATTTCAACAAACCTCACTTTTATCTTGGATGCAAGCTCTTCTAATAGATTTAAAGAAATAAACTCTCTAGTTTAACTAATTAAAGATGCTTCCTCCCTGAATTCCTATTCTTTCTAATCTTAATTGTCTTTTTATCAAAATGACTCAATTATCTACCTATCTTGTCATTTTATTCTAGATTCGAAAGCCTTGTTATGTTATATACCTCAAATTGAAAGGTACCTAGAGATATCTCGGGAAATCTCTATAACAATTAAATATCTTCACAGCTATTTAGGTTTTATAGTTGTGGCAATTGTGACCCAGAGAAGTTAAGAAACCCCTGGAAATCCGACTAGGAAACCCCACCCTCTGTCCTCTATTTCTCTTTAGAGGTCCTGTAACTTAGCTTTTCGAGAAACTATGTCTCATTAAAATTGTCTTTCATTGCTTTAGTGGGTGCTACTTTTGTTACAGGATTTCTTTTCCTTTAGTGCCTGCAGTTCTTGGTCAGGCCACTTCGAAGAATGAAGAGGTAGACCAGACAAAGAGTGGTGGGCAGCCAAGCAAAGTTTATTGAGCGATAGTACAAAGCTCCCGAAGAGGGAGGGGACCCAAGAGGCTTGCCACCAGTTTCTAAGTCTAGGGGTTTTTATGGGCTTGTTGGTGGGCTGTTTTAATCTGGTTAACCCTCCATAAGCCTGTCATCCAATCAGGTTTTTGTCATCTACCTATCATGTGGGAAAGGGTAGAGGGCTCCTTCCAGGGTGCTGTAAGATCCTTTTAAGGGTTGTTTCCTCTTGGGGTTGGGAGGGGCTTGTCCCTGCCAGCCTTTCTTCCAACTATCTTTCATTACTTTTACTCCGTCTTTTTTTTTTTCTTGTTTTACAGAGCCACTCCATGAATATTATTTCTCTTAGAGCTCAAAACTAGAACCTTAAAGCCAAAAGCCTTAAAAGGGCAAGGCACCTAGTTTTTACATTTGCATTCTGGACCTCCTCATAACAAAGGAATTTTCTACAAGTCTTCTGTTATTTTTCATCTCATATTTCATTTGTAATAAAGACTGCGTACGTATCTAGTGCTTGTTCCTTCTATTCTCTTTTATGCATAAACAAGAATTTACTCAGTTTCAAGCTTTACACTTCAACTATTTTCTTCCAAATGCTTTCAGGGCAACCAAAATATTGGCTTTCTTTCCTTTTTTTTTTTAAATGGCCACAACCTATTTCTTTGACTTGTTATGGTCACCGTAATTATGTGAGATAATGGCAATGATATGAAACATTGGGGTTTAGGAGCGAACAGTCAGACATCTTCAGTGCAAAGAGGGTGGTTTTATTAAAGCATGGGGACAGGACCTGTAGGCAGAAAGAGCTGCATTGGAGTGGTGAGGAGTGACTGATTATATACTTGTTGGGAGGGGGTTAAGGACAGTGTAAGTCTCTAAGGAATTTGGAAGGAAGGTTTTCAGGATCTTGAGGGGCTAGCTGCTGTTAGCATAAGATCATTTACTACTGAGACCCTTCAGATGTATATCAGTGGGCCTTACTCTTGGAGAATGATTGCTAACATACATCTTGAGTGGGGTGGAGGTAGAGATAAAGGAAGTTTCCAAAGGGATTTTCATGTTAAATAAGACTTATAGGATCCTGTAGGTTGGGCCAATGTCAAGCTAAGGTTGCCTTTTGCCTCTAGCAAAGTATTAACATTGAGGTAGTTGGGTTCCTGGAGGAAGCTCACTCTGCCTATTTCAAATACTTGTTAATGGGCTGTAAGGTGTAAGGAAGTTTGTTTTTGTTTTTGTTTTTATTTTTTCTATATTTCTTTTGCCTTTGTTCTCCCCATCATTCCCCCCAGAACAGTTTTGACCCTTAAATCTTTAAGGTTGCTGAGGGTGGAAGGTCTCATCTTCTGTAACTTCTTCCTGCTGAAGAGGGACATAGAGATGTCCCTACCTATGGGTCAACATTAGTCCATTGGGGATATATATATATATATATATCACAAATATATATATATATATATATCA
>NW_022589718.1:21913607-21973261 GCF_004348235.1 Phoca vitulina
ATATATATATATATATCACAAATATATATATATATATATATCACAAATGGCAGAGGCAGCTGAGTCCAAGGGAGGCCTCATGTATGGATCTCCTGGAGTGGAAAGGATGATCTGTAGGCTTTAGCTTATGACCATGAAGGAGTCTTGGCACCAGGTGGAGAGATGATGGGAGAAAAATAGCAAAACATGATTAGAATAACAAAAAGGGAAAGAAGCCCAAATAAGAGTCCTTTGATAGTTGACTAAAATCTGCCTCCAGTCCAGGAGTTTAACCAATCATTAAAGGAAAGAGAGGGGTCATTTAAAGCACCATCATTTAGAAACCCAGAAATATTTCTGTGGTAATTTGGAATGTATACACAGCATTCTCTTTTTATGATAGCACAAGTTCCACCTCGTGCAGCAATTAAAACATCTAATGTCATTCTATTTTGTAAAACTGCATAAAGCATTTGTGTATTTAATAGGGAAATGCTATTTTGAGTGTCATTTAGGGTTTTGACCCTGTACTTATTAAGAGCTTCCATGTGCCAAATGACATCTTCCAGTCCTAAAGAGGGAAAAAAGATGGATGCTAGGTCGTCATACCAATAAAACATAGAACGTGTCTATTGGTTGTTTTAAATTTGGAAGGTTGGCTGGGTTGGTAATGGTTTTAATAATGTGTCTGTGCTTTTAGGCAAAACCCAGAGTGTAGTGGCCTATCCAGTCTGGGAGAAGCCACGACCACAGGATAGAGCTGCATAGCCATTGGATCCCCTTAGGAGCCAGCCCTGTAATTCTGGGCCTCCTTGAGCTGCAGGCAGGATATCAAGGGCCATTCAGTTTTGGAGGGACACCTTTTGAATTTGTGGGTGACCATGTGTTGGGTCTGGTTGAAGGTGGCTGTTGTATGCCTGGCTAAAGCCTCTGCTTTTGTATCAACAGAAGCGGCTCCTAGGACAAATATGGCTAAGGGATAAAACCATCAAGAAGCCCTTTTTGTTTGATATTTAGCCTTAACAATATCCTAATTATAAGGAATCACTGGAAAGTGGGAGAAGACTTATCTCAGAAGATAAAGAGCATCCCCAAGTGCATCATCCAATCCAATCATAAGGAAAGTGGGGCCATTCATTACGTCCACAAGTCTATAGTTAACCCCATGAAGTGGAGTACACTCTGGCTTTTTTTTTTTTTTTAAGATTTTATTTATTTATTTGACAGAAACACAGCAAGAGAGGGAACACAAGCAGAGGAAGTGGGAGAGGGAGAAGCAGGCTTCCTGCTGAGCAGGGAGCCCGATGCAGGGCTCCATCCCAGGACCCTGGGATCATGACCAGAGCTGAAGGCAGACGCCTAACAACTGAGCCACCCAGGCGCCCCCACTCTGGCTTTTAAGGAATGATTTTTGTCACCCCAGCCACACAGAATTGGTCAAGGTGATAGTTGAGTAATACAGTTTTTATGGAATGTCCCATTTTTCAGCTGTTCAAATAATCTTATGCCCATGGACTCCTGTTATTATCCCCCCAGAATAACAAGCTTGAAGATCGTCTATACATGAACTATTATGGCAATTTCTCTGAAGGTTACCTCAAGTTGTCTAGCTTGGGCAAACAACAAACAGTTAAAGACAATCAGGGGGCACCTGCATGGCTCAATCAGTTAAGCGTCTGACTTGATTTCGGCTGGGGTCATGATCTCAGAGTTGTGGGATTGAGCTCCGCTTTGGGCTCCGCACTCAGTGCAGTGTCTGCTTGTCCCTCTCCCTCTGTTCCTTCCCCTGCTTGCTCTCTATTTCTAAAATAAATAAATAAAATCTTAAAAAAAAAATAAAGACAATCAGAACTAGAATTTAACATCAGTGAAACTGTGCTGTTGAAACATATTTTTTTTCTCTAGAATCACCCTTATTATCAGAGATAGTCAAAATAAGACTAATTTGTTTGAAAAATAAGTTTAATTTTAAGAAACTTGGCCTAATTATTTACATAAGCTCAGCAAGAATAGAGATTGGCCATATAAATCTTCCAAAATTTCCTTTGTTGGAACTTTTCATAAGGAATCTAGATTGAACTTAGAGGAGCCTCTCTAGGCCAGAAACCAAGCCAGACACTTGCCATCAGATATGCCTACAATACCTGTAGATTTGGGTGAATTCCTCTTCTTCAGGTCCCCCAAATTTACTGAGGTCCCTGCACCTGCCAGGAAGTGACATTCTTTACTCACCTGGTAAGGCTATTGGGAACTTTGTAAGCAAGGTATCAGGCCAACATTTCCAAGGGACTTTATTGGCTCCATAAAGTCAACCTTAATTCTATCCGGTCATATCTGAGTCGTATCTGGTCATGTCTCTCTCAAATATGGCATTGCAGATTAAAGCCTTGGTAAAATAACCAGTGTTTCCAATGGTATCCTGTTAAAAGGAGAACAGACTCTTATTGAACTTAGGCAAATCATTATAATTGCCACGAAGAATACTCACTGAGACTTTGAATTTCAGAGAGTTCAGGTTAGAAAAGTTAAACGATTCAATTTGTTCACAAATGAATACTTTAGCATTTCTGTAAGTCATAGATATCTTAAGAGAAAATTTCCTTTATCTAGAAGAACAAACAGAGAACCAACAGGGTTTCAAACACAAGGCACAACCTTCCTCAATTCATTTAGTCGCATGTTACTAATTCTTACTCTGAATACAGCCTTTTAGTTAGTTCTGAAAAGTTTTACCTATTTCAGTATCATGATCTTAAAGATATCACAAGCCTGTATCTGTCATAAGCCCTTTTATGAATCTTCTTTTTTTTTAAATTTTTTTATTGTTATGTTAATCCCCATACATTACATCATTAGTTTTAGATATAGTGTTCCATGATTTATTGTTTGTACATAACACCCAGTGCTCCATGCAGAACGTGCCCTCCTCAATACCCATCACCAGGCTAACCCATCCTCCCAACCCCCTCCCCTCTAGAACCCTCAGTTTGTTTTTCAGAGTCCATTGTCTCTCATGGTTCTTCTCCCCCTCCGATTTCCCCCCCTTCATTCTTCCCCTGCTGCTACATTCTTTTTCTTCTTTTTTTCTTTCTTAACATATATTGCATTATTTGTTTCAGAGGTACAGATCTGAGATTCAACAGTCTTGCACAATTCACAGCGCTTACCAGAACACATACCCTCCCCAGTGTCCATCACCCAGTCACCCCATCCCTCCCACCCCACCCCCCACTCCAGCAACCCTCAGTTTGTTTCCTGAGATTAAGAATTCCTCATATCAGTGAGGTCATATGATACATGGCTTTCTCTGTTTGACTTATTTCGCTCAGCATAATACCCTCCAGTTCCATCCACATCGTTGCAAATGGCAAGATCTTATTCCTTTTGATGGCTGCATAATATTCCATTGTATATATATACCACCTCTTCTTTATCCATTCATCTGTTGATGGACATCTTGGCTCTTTCCACAGTTTGGCTATTGTGGACATTGCTGCTATAAACATCGGGGTGCACGTAGCCTTTCGGGTCCCTACTTTTGTATTTTTGGGGTAAATACCCAGGAGTGCAATTGCTGGATCATATGGTAGCTCTATTTTCAACTTTTTGAGGAACCTCCATACTGTTTTCCAGAGTGGCTGCACCAGCTTGCATTCCCACCAACAGTGTAGGAGGGTTCCCCTTTCTCCGCATCCCTGCCAACATCTGTCATTTCCTGACTTGTTAATTTTAGCCATTCTGACTGGTGTGAGGTGGTATCTCACTGAGGTTTTGATTTGGATTTCCCTGATGCCGAGCGATATTGAACACTTTTTCATGTGTCTGTTGGCCATTTGGATGTCTTCTTTGGAAAAATGTCTGTTCATGTCTTCTGCCCATTTCTTGATTGGATTCTTTGTTCTTTGGGTGTTGAGTTTGATGAGTTCTTTATAGATTTTGGATACTAGCCCTTTATCTGATATGTCATTTGCAAATATCTTCTCCCATTCTGTCAGTTGTCTTTTGGTTTTGTTGACTGATTCCTTTGCTTTGCAAAAGCTTTTTATCTTGATGAAGTCCCAATAGTTCATTTTTGCCCTTGCTTCCCTTGCCTTTGGCGATGTTTCTAGGAAGAAGTTGCTGCGGCTGAGGTCGAAGAGGTTGCTGCCTGTGTTCTCCTTTAGGATTTTGATGGACTCCTGTCTCACACTGAGGTCTTTCAACCACTTGGAGTCTATTTTTGTGTGTGGTGTAAGGAAATGGTCCAGTTTCATTCTTCTGCATGTGGCTGTCCAATTTTCCCAACACCATTTGTTGAAGAGACTGTCTTTTTTCCATTGGACATTCTTTCCTGCTTTGTCAAAGATTAGTTGACCATATAGTTGAGGGTCCATTTCTGGGCTCTCTATTCTGTTCCATTGATCTATGTGTCTGTTTTTGTGCCAGTACCATACTGTCTTGATGATGACAGCTTTGTAGTAGAGCTGGAAGTCTGGAATTGTGATGCCGCCAGCTTTGCTTTTCTTTTTCAACATTCCTCTGGCTATGCGGGGTCTTTTCTGGTTCCATACAAATTTTAGGATTATTTGTTCCATTTCTTTGAAGAAAGTGGATGGTATTTTGATGGGGATTGCATTGAATGTGTAGATTGCTCTAGGTAGGATTGACATCTTCACAATATTTGTTCTTCCAATCCATGAGCATGGAACGTTTTTCCATTTCTTTGTGTCTTCCTCAATTTCTTTCATGAGTATTTTATAGTTTTCTGAGTACAGATCCTTTGCCTCTTTGGTTAGATTTATTCCTAGGTATCTTATGGTTTTGGGTGCAATTGTAAATGGGATCGACTCCTTAATTTCTCTTTCTTCTGTCTTGTTGTTGGTGTATAGGAATGCCACTGACTTCTGTGCATTGATTTTATATCCTGCCACTTTACTGAATTCCTGTATGAGTTCTAGAAGTTTTGGGGTGGAGTCTTTGGGATTTTCCACATAAAGTATCATATCATCTGCAAAGAGTGAGAGTTTGACTTCTTCTTTGCCAATTTGGATGCCTTTGATTTCTTTTTGTTGTCTGATTGCTGTGGCTAGGACTTCCAATACTATGTTGAATAGCAGTGGTGATAGTGGACATCCCTGCCGCGTTCCTGACCTTAGGGGGAAAGCTCTCAGTTTTTCCCCATTGAGAATGATATTCGCTGTAGGTTTTTCATAGATGGCTTTTATGATATTGAGGTATGTACCCTCTATCCCTATACTCTGAAGAGTTTTGATCAAGAAAGGATGCTGTACTTTGTCAAATGCTTTTTCTGCATCTATTGAGAGGATCATATGATTCTTGTTCTTTCTTTTGTTAATGTATTGTATCACGTTGATTGATTTGCGGATGTTGAACCAACCTTGCAGCCCAGGGATAAATCCCACTTGGTCGTGGTGAATAATCCTTTTAATGTACTGTTGGATCCTATTGGCTAGTATTTTGGTGAGAATTTTTGCATCCATGTTCATCAGGGATATTGGTCTGTAATTCTCCTTTTTGATGGGGTCTTTGTCTGGTTTTGGGATCAAGGTAATGCTGGCCTCATAAAATGAGTTTGGAAGTTTTCCTTCCATTTCTATTTTTTGGAACAGTTTCAGAAGGATAGGTATTAATTCTTCTTGAAATGTTTGGTAGAATTCCCCTGGGAAGCCATCTGGCCCTGGGCTTTTGTGTTTTGGGAGATTTTTGATGACTGCTTCTATTTCCTTAGTGGTTATAGGTCTGTTCAGGTGTTCTATTTCTTCCTGGTTCAGTTTTGGTAGTTGATACATCTCTAGGAATGCATCCATTTCTTCCAGGTTATCTAATTTGCTGGCATAGAGTTGCTCATAATATGTTCTTATAATTGTTTGTATTTCTTTGGTGTTGGTTGTGATGTCTCCTCTTTCATTCATGATTTTGTTGATTTGGGTCATTTCTCTTTTCTTTTTGATAAGTCTGGCCAGGGGCTTATCAATCTTGTTAATTCTTTCAAAGAACCAGCTCCTAGTTTCGTTGATCTGTTCTACTGTTCTTTTGGTTTCTATTTCATTGATTTCTGCTCTGATCTTTATTATTTCTCTTCTCCTGCTGGGTTTAGGCTTTATTTGCTGTTCTTTCTCCAGCTCCTTTAGGTGTAGGGTTAGGTTGTGTACTTGAGACCTTTCTTGTTTCTTGAGAAAGGCTTATATTGCGATATACTTTCCTCTTAGGACTGCCTTTGCTGTATCCCAAAGATTTTGAATAGTTGTGTTTTCATTTTCATTGGTTTCCATGAATTTTTTTAATTCTTCTTTAATTTCCTGGTTGACCCATTCATTCTTCAGTAGGATGCTCTTTAGCCTCCATGTATTTGAGTTCTTTCTGACTTTCCTCTTGTGATTGAGTTCTAGTTTCAAAGCATTGTGGTCTGAAAATAGGCAGGGGATGATCCCAATCTTCTGGTACCGCTTGAGACCTGATTTATGACCTAGGATGTGATCTATTCTGGAGAATGTTCCATGGGCACTAGAGAAGAATGTGTATTCCGTTGCTTTGGGATGGAATGTTCTGAATATGTCTGTGAAGTCCATTTGGTCCAGTGTGTCATTTAAAGTCTTTATTTCCTTGTTGATCTTTTGCTTAGATGATCTGTCCATTTCAGTGAGGGGGGTGTTAAAGTCCCCCACTATTATTGTATTGTTGTCGATGTGTTTCTTTGCTTTTGTTATTAATTGCCTTATATAATTGGCTGCTCCCATGTTAGGGGCATAGATATTTACAATTGTTAGATCTTCTTGTTGGATAGACCCTTTAAGTATGATATAGTGTCCTTCCTCATCTCTTATTACAGTCTTTGGTTTAAAATCTAATTTGTCTGATATAAGGATTGCCACCCCAGCTTTCTTTTGGTGTCCATTAGCATCGTAAATGGTTTTCCACCCCCTCACCTTCAATCTGTGGGTGTCTTTGGGTCTAAAATGAGTCTCTTGCAGACAGCATATCGATGGGTCTTGTTTTTTAATCCAATCTGATAGCCTGTGTCTTTTGATTGGGGCATTTAGCCCATTTCCATTCAGGGTAACTATTGAAAGATAGGAATTCAGTGCCATTGTATTGCCTGTAAAGTGACTGTTACCGTATATTGTTTGTGTTCCTTTCTGGTCTATGTTGCTTTTAGGCTCTCTCTTTGCTTAGAGGACCCCTTTCAATATTTGTTGTAGGGCTGGTTTCGTGTTTGCAAATTCCTTTAGTTTTTGTTTGTCCTGGAAGCTTTTTATCTCTCCTTCAATTTTCAATGACAGCCTAGCTGGATATAGTATTCTTGGCTGCATATTTTTCTCATTTAGTGCTCTGAATATGTCCTGCCAGTCCTTTCTGGCCTGCCAGGTCTCTGTGGATAAGTCTGTTGCCAATCTAATGTTTCTACCATTGTAGGTTACATATCTCTTCTCCCGAGCTGCTTTCAGGATTTTCTCTTTGTCTCTGAGACTCGTAAGTTTTACTATTAGATGTCGGGGTGTTGACCTATTTTTATTGATTTTGAGAGGGGTTCTCTGTGCTTCCTGGATTTTGATGCCTGTTTCCTTCCCCAAATTAGGGAAGTTCTCTGCTATAATTTGCTCCATTATACCTTCTGCCCCTCTCTCTCTTTCTTCTTCTTCTGGGATCCCAATTATTCTAATGTTGTTTCGTCTTATGGTATCGTTTATCTCTCGAATTCTGCCCTCGTGATCCAGTAGTTGTTTATCTCTTTTTTTCTCAGCTTCTTTATTTTCCATCATTTGGTCTTCTATCTCACTGATTCTTTCTTCTGCCTCATTTATCCTAGCAGTTAGCGCCCCCATATTTGATTGCACCTCATTGATAGCCTTTTTGATTTCTACTTGGTTCGATTTTAGTTCTTTTACTTCTCCAGAAAGGGTTTCTCTAATAACTTCCATGTTTTTTTCAAGCCCAGCTAGTATCTTTAAAGTGATGATTCTGAACTCTAGATCTGACATCGTACTAATGTCCGTATTGAGTAGGTCCCTGGCAGTCGGTACTACCTCTTGTTCTTTTTGTTGAGGTGATTTTTTCCGTCTTGTCATTTTGTGCAGAGGAGAATAGATTAATGAGAGAACAAAATGCTAGCAGGGTAACAACGTCCCCAGAAAATATACTCTAAACAAATCAGAAAAGACCTGAAGCAGTGGGAAAAGAAAGGGAAAGAGAGAAAAAAGAAAAGGAAAGAAAAAAAGAAAAAAGAAAAAGATAAAGATAAAAACAAACAAAAGCAGAACAAAACAAAACAAAACAAAAACAGAATGTGATCAAATATGATCAGGCTGGATTATAGATCAGTGCCACACACTAGATTTTGGGTGTATTTTGGTCTGTTAAAAGAAAGTCCCTCCCAAAATTTTAAAGAAAGAAAAACTTATATATGTACAAAAATAAGGGTTGATATGATGAAGGGATGGAATATGACTGTAAAGATGGAAATTATAAAAAATTTTAAAAAAGGATTTGATAAGTTGTTTGAAAAAAGAAAGAAGAGGATTAAAAAAAAAAGAAAGAAAAAAGGGAGAGAATGTGATCAGGCAGGGGAGTAGAAAAAAACCATACACTAGAGATTTAGAGTATATTTTGATCTGTTAGAAGAAACTATCTCAAGATTTTAAAGAGAGAACAACTTATATATATATGCCAAAAATACGGGTAACTACTATGAAGGGATAGAATATGACTTTAAAAATGAAAAATATTTTTTTTTTTTTTTAAAAAAGGGATTGATAAGATGTGGTTGAAAAAGGAAAAAAGAAAAATTCAAAAAAAAAGAAGGAAAAAAGAAAAAAAGACAGTTAAAAAAAATAATTAACTTTGAAAGACTAAAGAATCATGGTAAAAAAGCCATGAATTCTATGTGCAGTGTTCCCCTAGCGCTGGAGTTCTGCCGTTCTCATTGATCGGTAAACTTGGTCTTGGCTGGCTGTTCTCGCTGATCTTCTGGGGGAGGGGCCTGTTGCCGTGGTTCCCAAATGTCTCTGCCGGAGGCAAAATTGCCCCGCCCTTGCCGGTCCGGGCTAAGTAATCTGCTCGGGTTTGCTCTCCGGAGCTTTTGTTCCCTGCAAGCTTTCCGTACAGCTTTGGAGGCGGAGAGTGAAAATGGCGGCCTCCCAGTCTCCGCCCCGGAGGAGCCGAGAACTCGGGGTCCCGCTCCTCAGCGAGCCCCCAGAGAAAAGCAGTCAGTCACTCCCGTCTCCCTGGTCTCCGGCCACACTCCGCGCTCACCCGGCCTGTGACCGCGCCTTTCTATCTGGCATCCGACCCCGGGTGGAGTCTCCAAACCCAGCAGATCCCCGCGGTGCGCTCCCGCACCTCTCCTCCCGGGGGAAGAAGGTGAGTCTCCCCGGATCTGCCGCTTGTTGGGTCCCTGCTGGAGGAGCAGTGGCCTGACTGTGCCGCGGATCACGGTCTATGACAACCCCGAGCTGAGAGCCCGCGCCTGGGCTCCGTCTCTGCAGCCGGCTTCCCTGCTCCGGTACCTGGGAGCTTTGCCGCACTCAGGCACCCCCGGTCTTTCTGTGACCCCGAGGGTCCTGAGACCACACTGTCCCGCGAGGGTTCCACCCCCCACTTCGCCACCAGAGTGACGTCCCTCAGCGGAGCAGACTTCTAAAAGTTCCGAGTTTGTGCTCCGCGGCTCTATCACTTGCCAGAAGCGGCCGATGGAGGCCCCTCCCCCGCCGTCTATCCTCCCGAATATCGCCTCGGATTCACTTCTCCGCACGTCCTACCTTCCAGAAAGTGGTCGCTTTTCTGTTCAGAGAGTTGTTGCTATTCTCTTCTTCGATCTCCTGTTGAGTTTGTAGGTGTTCAGAATGGTTTGATCCCTATCCAGCTGAATTCCTGAGAGGAGACGAAATCCAGGTCTCCTACTCCTCCGCCATCTTGCTCTGCCTCCCCCCTTTTATGAATCTTCTTGAAGATGAATCATGTTTCACAAATGACAAGACCATAATGCAACTGACAAGGAAATTCCGGTGTTTTTGGTTTTTTTTTTTTTAAGATTTTATTAATTTATTTGACAGAGAGAGAGAGAGAGAGAGCAAGCACAAGCAGGGGGAGCAGCAGGCAGAGGGAGAAGCAGGCTCCCTGCTGAGCAAGGATCCAGATGTGGGGCTCCATCCCAGGACCCCAGGATCATGACCTGAGCCAAAGGTAGGCAGACAACCAACTGAGCCATCCAGGCGCCCCAAAATTCAGTTATTTTTTGTGACACATAACACTTCAATAATCAGAATATCAGGTGATGACCTTATACCAGAATATAAAGTACCAAATAAACAAGCCTGATTAGTCAGAGACATCTTTTACAATTCAAATCTCAGGGAAGTTTGTTAAAACCTTAGAAAGTTTCAAAGCACATGCCTAAATAGGATTACAGCTCATTAAAGACCTGATAAAGACAAAAGATAGAAACTGTTTTTTCTGGACAAAGAAAAGAAAAAAAAAATACAACTTTGTTTACATTTCCTTATCAAAAGCAGACCAACAATCCATGAAAACATTACCTTTTTAACACAGAGAAAGCAGAATTTCAGTCTTAACACCAATGTAATTTTAAAATCCATTCATTTTAACTTTAGTCCCTGCTGACCATAAAATGCCTTTTCAACGATTTCCCTTCACAAACCTTGTACAACTTTCTTTTGCATTCAGATTGTTCAGGTTTTCTTTTCCTTTAGCATCCACAGTTTTTGGTCAGGCCACTTCGAAGAACGAAGTGGTAGACCAGAGGAAGAGTGGTGGGCAGCAAAGCAAAGTTTATTGAGTGATAGTACAAAGCTCCCGAAGAAGGAGGGGACTGAGAGGGTTGAGTTGCTGTTAGGGCTTCTAAGTCTAGGGGTTTTTATAAGAATGTTGGCGGGTTGTTTTAATCTGATTAACTCTCTATGTGCCTGTCAGCCAGTCAGGTTTTTGTCCACATGTTCATCTACCTATGAGGTAGTTTTTCACGTGGGAAAGGGCAGAGGGCTCCTTCCAGGGTGGTGTAACAGGATTTTTTTTTTTCCTTTTAAGGGTAGTTTCATCTGATGAAGGGGGCCTCCTTGTCCCTGCCTGCCTTTCTTCTGACTATCCTCCATTAAGATTTGGGTGCTGATTTAAAGAAGGCCTGGACCTAGGGTACCTCTGTCCATTTGCCCTGTTTCCTGAAGAAGAGATCTAACTGATAGATCATACTGAGGCCAGGCAGTGTTACAAATCGGTGCTTTCTTAAATTTTGCAATCAGAATTGTTCCAGTGGGTTAAAAGGCATTCCGAGGGAAAGTCCTTGGAACTGAAAAGAGAAGGTCCATTGCCAAGAAAATTTCCCCTGACTACCAGGTGGCATCCCTGAGGTGACCCGAAGCATCCCTCAAATGAAAGCTCTGTGATCACCACCCTGCCCTGTAGGAGGAATGCCAGTGTCCACCCTGCTTTCCTATTGCATTCTAGACTACAAATGGGTGACAATGTATGGACCAAGATACCATGCCATGTCATGCCTTGCCTTGCCTTGCCATGCCATGAAGAACCCATGGTTTTTAACTCATAGAAAACACTGGAAAAGTTTTACAAGAGGAAATTAACCAATTTTGTAATTTAAATAGTAGGGGATATTGATGGAAAACAGTAAAGATAGAAATCTATCATGGTCTAAGCAATATTCTATGTAGTCCTTATAGCCGACTTCCCTAGGAAATGGTCCCCAGTTGGGTTTTAATTCAATTGGGTACTGTTTTTGGCCAGCTCTAAGTGGAGGCCTACAGCCAGAAGTGGCTAGACTGGAGATGTGGTGGGGGGGATCACATTAGACCAATGAGGAGGAAACTTCACACGGGAGTCTTAGATTGGCAGCTTAGTGACTTAGGTGGCTGTCCCATGCCCAAGACAGACAGCTTTGTATAAGGACAGGAATAAAGAGAGGGTATCAAGTTTCTGAGTCTTATTATCATTCTGGCCATGGTACTAACTTCCCAGCCAAAAGAAAGTCTTTAAATTCCTCCCCATAGAGCAGCCATGGGCTAGAGGATTGCAGCCTGAGCAACTGACATGAGAGTGTTCCAGTAAGACCATACTCCTTGAAAAGCCCCTGAAATGAAAGTAAAGGAAAAGAAAAAGAAAGTACTCACCAAGTTTGCACTGAGGCTCAGGGTCGAGACCAGAAGACTCAGGCCCCACATTGAATGCCAAAATGATGTGAAATGTTGGAGTTTGGGAGTGTACAGTCAAGAAAGAATTCTTGAGATGTCTTCAGTGCAAAAGGGTGGTTTTATTAAAACATGGGGACAGGACCCGTGGACAGAAAGAGTTGCACTGAGGTTGTGAGGAGTGACTGATTATATACTTTCATGTTGGGAAAGGGTTAGGGACAGTCTAAGTCTCTCAGGAATTTGGAAGCAAGATTTCCAGCAACTTGAGGGCCTAGCTGCTGTTAGGATAAGATCATTTACTACTGTTTAGTAAAACCTTAGTCATGAGACCCTTAAGATGTATATCAGTATGCCATATGCTTGGAGGATGATTGCTAACATACATCTTGGCAGGGGGGTGGGGTAAGAGCTAAAGGAAGTTTCCAATGGGATTTCCATATGCTAAAGAAGACTTGCAGGGTCCTAGAGGTCTAGCTAACATCAAGCTAAAATTGCCTTTTGCCTCTAGCAAAGTATTAGCATTGAGGCAGTTGAATTCCTGGAGGAAGGTCACTCTTTCCTGTCTTAAGTATTGTCTCAATGGGTATTAAGTTGTAAGGAAGTTTAAGGTTCTTTTTTTCATAGATATATATATATATATCTATATCTATATATATATGAGATATATAAAAATATATCTATATTTTTTTTTTTGCCTTTGCTCTCCACATCAGACAAAATATCTTGAAGAGATGCTATTTTCTACTTCTCCCTCTGACCCTCCTCCCTCTCATGTTCTCTGTCTCTCATTCTCTCTCTCGCAAATAAATAAAATCTTAAAAAAAAAAAAAAAATTTAAAATTACTTTAAATATTCTGTTGTGAACTAAGAACTGATTCCAAGTTTGGAAATAAATGAGTTTCAACACAGTTGATTTAACCTCTCTTTGAGTAGTCCACAAGCACAGTAAATGTCTGCTGCATGTTCACTTTATTTGTAGGAGGCAAATCTAAATTTTATTTAAACGTTTATTTGGACTTAGGTCTCTTAAAAGTTCTAAGGGCAAAGTTTCAAATACGTGAAAAACTAGCTCTGAACCAAGTCATAACAAAAGAGATCATTTTACTAATTAGAAATTCTAAGTCATGTGAAGCTTTTTAGTTTCTAATATTTGTCATATTTCTTAATGCTATAAAAATGATTTCATGTAACATAAAGCTGGCAATTAATTAAGCATCATAGTTTTCTTTAGGATTTTAATCCTCTTGTAAAACAAAACAAAGGAAATACAAAACCAAACCTGAAACATCAGTAAGATTGCTTCAATAATAACAACAAACTCTTATTGCAACATGTTACAAATAATTAATAAGCCTTCTGGGGGACAAGGAAGTATGTAGATGTCATAAAACTCAAGTCCACACTCGAGGGTCCAAATTTTGTGGGTATGTGGGTTTTCTTATTGGGTTCAAAGTGCTTCATTTTTGCAATTTAAGGAATAAAGCAGTTGCTGTAATCCAATTCCTTTATTTCCATTAAAGGGAATATTAGTTTACATTTAAGAGAAAGTCATTGGACCTATGCAATATAAAAACTTCTCTTTTTTGAGAATAAGTCTAGAACACAGCTTTGTTAGGTATGTTTTAATTTCAGATGTTCATCTTTTTTTTTTTTTTTTCAAATTTAATGAAACCCCCTAAAGCATGAAAGCCTAAAAACACCGTTATTGAAAAAAAACAAAAACAAAAAAACAAAAACACCATTATTGGAGGATTTTAAAATAAACTCAGGAATGTCTACATGACTTTTTATCAATATTCCTAAACCACTGGAGGATTTTCGGTTACTAAGGATTATTTTATCGGAACTAGAGCCCACTGCAAATCTCTCTAGGACATCTTGATAACTGTGTTTCAGAGGTCCTTGAATAAAAGGCAAAGTAAAATCGAATTGAGAATGGTGAGGGTGGCAGGGAGATGGAAGGTACCGCTCTGAGAATTTCTAATTGCTGTGTAAGCAACAGGGCAGAATAAAGTGTGTGTTAGATAAAGTTGGGCCAAGATATACAATTGTATCTATAGTGAGTGAAATGCAGCAACTAACTGTGAAGGCAAATTGGTTGATGCCTGAAAGACCACACACGTGGAGAGGTGATGAACTTTTCAGGAGGTTTTGTTATTCCAGCTGGGCACGGAGAATGAGAATAGTGTCTCAGCCCTCACACATGTCCGTTTACCTCATTGACATTTCTAAGCTATGAAATACTTGATTTTTGTAATCCAGCAACTATGAGAGATCATTGCTCAGAAGTCACCTGGATTAGGCAATGCTGGTCTTAAACTATATTGGGACCTCTAAGGTTTTTCACGACTCAGACAGTGAATGTGTCATTAATTGTGTGACTTGGCAGGCTAAGACAAACTGGAAGAGAATTCCATCCTGTACGGCACTAAACTCAGCCCAACTGTATAAAATAAGTATCCTGAAAATGGGTGCAATAACTTATTCTCTAAAAGTAAAATTGCTCTTAAACAACTTCTCTCAATGAATCTTATAATGCAAAAGGCAATCTGTTTTCTTCTTGTAGAAATAAATCTTGCAAATCTAAAGTTTGATAGGCTCTGATTAGCTTAATTAAGGTTAGTACAAGCTCAGAATTCTTTATCCAATACTCTTGAGACCATTGTCTTTTAGATTTCAGAGATCTTCTTCTTTTAGAAAGGTAATACTGTGTATATATCATATGTTAAGTAATACCCCAGGGCAGCACCCTATATTCAAGTACATTAATATTTTTTGCAGTGAAATGTATGAATATATGTAGGTGGGCTAAGGACCAATAGCTTAATGTCAGATTGGAATAGGTTTTGCTGCCATAATTTGCCACAGATTTGCTAAGTATGACACACAGAGCTTTTAGACATTGGAACTGTATTGGTTCAAGTTAGTCACTTAGGGGTCCAAAGGTTCTCCACTTTCCTTGAGGGAATGTAATGCAATTTCATAAATGTTGGAAGGACTCCTTGCAAAAGAAAATATTTACCCTGAAGCGACAGTAGAATGACTTTAAAAAATCATCTTTGAGAAAGATATGATTGATTTAAATTCCTTCCATAGTATAGTTAACTAATATAAGACCATTTTGTGATAATGTTTTGATAATGGGGTCAGAAGCTGGGAGGGTATTAGAATGAGGACAAGGAAAGGGAGATTTTCTTTCCAATTTGGAATACCCTGAGTTCACTATCTCTTTGTCTGAACCCATTAGAATATTTCCCCATCCACTTTTTGCTTTATAAGTCATGTCAAGGAATTTGAATGGTATCCTAATCATAATGGAAATTCATGGAAAGCTTAAGTAAGAAAGTGATCAAATGAGATCTACATTTTGCAAAAAACCCTGGCATCACTGTAGAAAAAGGAGAAAGATAGGTGTTGGAGCAAAGGAGGCTAATTAAGAACTTATTGAAAGTAAGATATAATAGGGTGCCTGGGTGGCTCAGTCGTTAAGCGTCTGCCTTCGGCTCAGGTCATGATCCCAGGGTTCTGGGATCGAGTCCCACATCGGGCTCCCTCCTCGAGGGGAAGCCTGCTTCTCCCTCTCCCACTCCCGCTGCTTGTGTTCCTGCTCTCGCTATCTCTGTCTCTGTCAAATAAATAAATAAAATCTTTAAAAAAAAAAAAAAGAAAGTAAGATATAATAGTCTGGAACTGCCAAATATCACAATTCAAAAGCTATAAGGCAGAAGTGACACAACTTAATGCTTGTTTGCATATGGGGAATGACACAGGAGTCAAAAAAGGCTCTGAGGTTTCTAATTGAATGGTGATGTCTTTAACTGAAATAGAACATAAGATTGTGTGTGTGGAGGGAGGGGGGTAGGAATTGACAGAGTAAGCTCAGTGCTGAACATACTGAATTTGAGGTTTCCATGTGATATCCAAATGGAAACATCTACGAGGAAGTTAGCATAATAATTGCAAGTTCAGGGGAGATGTATTGATCTAAATATTTGATTTAAATATTTTCTTAGGAATATATTGATGTTAAAAATGGTACAGGGAGAATGTAGAGTGAGAAGTGAACCCTACGGCCACCATTAATTACAGTCTAGTCTCAGGAAGAGGCACCTACAAAGCCGAGTGGAAAAGGTCAGATTTTTTTTTTTTTTTTGCAAAAAACCCAAAATGAACAGTAGCTTGTATAATAGAATAAGGGAGTGTTTTTGAAAAGATCATATTGTTAGACAAATTAGTTAGTCACAGAAAAGAGGATGAAACTTGTTTACTGGATGTCATGGCAAGGAGGTCATTAACAGCCACAGCTTCATGGGTGTGGGGGGGGGGGGGGGGGGGGGCAGACCAGAGAGCCCTGGGCTGCAGGAGAGGGAAAAAAAAAATGAGTGTGAAGATGACAGTGCAGTCAGGATAGTAGGCGGTTCACGGGCACCTGGTGGCTCAGTCTGTTAAGCGTCTGCCTTCAGCTCGCGTTATGATCCCAGGGTCCTGGCATTGAGTCCCACATGGGGCTCCCTGATCAGCAGGAGTCTGCTTCTCCCTCTCCTTCTGCCCCTCCCTCCGCTCATGAGCACGCACGCTCTCTCTTTCTCAAATAAATAAATAAAATCTTAAAAAAAAAAAAAGGATAGTAAGTGGTTCAGAAAAGAAAAATTAACATGGAGAGACTAGAGCTTGTTTAAGAAGAGAATTAATGTATAGAGGAATATTAAAGACCTTGGAAAAATAGAAGTAGAATAAGGTTCCCTGGAAGGGATGATGTGCAGGAAATTTTATAGGCTTAGGTTGTAAAGAGTCTTCAGTTGATGGCTTCTATTTTCCCCCAACAAATAGAAGCTCAGAGAGAAAGGAGGCTGTATGAGGCTTGAGGTGAAAAGAGAACATTTGAAATAGCAACTGGGAAAAATACAAGTGAACTGACCAAGAGAAACAAGAAAATTTTAATATTGATTTTTCAGTGGGAGTTGCAGGCTGACTTCAGGGGCCTGACAGTATCAGTCTACCAATTAATTAATTTTTATTTGGAAATACCAATGGGGGGGCACCTGGGTGGCTCAGACGTTAAGCGTCTGCCTTCGGCTGGGGTCATGATCCCAAGGTCCTGGGATCAAGCCCCGCATCGGGCTCCCTGCTCAGCGGGAAGCCTGCTTCTCCCTCTCCCACTCCCCCTGCTTGTGTTCCCTCTCTCGCTGTGTCTCTCTCTGTCAAATGAATGAATAAAATCTTAAAAAAAAAAAAAAAAAACGGAAATACCAATGAGGAAGAATAACGGTGAATGCTCTATGTGGAAATGGCAAGAGATGCCCAAATATTGAAACCAAAAAGTATATTGTGAAATTTATATCAATTTTTAGTTTTTTAAAAAGTGCAGAAAATGAAATTAAACAGAATTTTATGGAAGTTCTGAAATAATTGAGTAAGAATAAATAATAAACTAACCCTATTCTCCTTTAGTAGCATTAGCAGACTGGTAGATAAGATGAATGCTTTGGATACAATATAGGATATAGTTGATAAGGCGTTTATTTGCTAACCTTATATAAACTCCACAAGTGATTGGTCTGCTTTTTATGTTGCTGCAAAACACAGCTAAGACCATTCTTGGCAGAGAATACGTTTACAATAAGTATTTGTTGAATGAATTAATGAAGAACCTTGTGGTTAGCTATGGAATTAATGTCAATCTGGAGCAAATCTCTAGTTGTGTCCTTTCTGAGCTTATCTGGTACAATCTGGATGAGAAAAAGGCACCATGGTTATACAATTTTTATTTGATATGCAAACAAGATGACCTTGAAGTAGAGTAAGTAGGAAATCTTACATTTCCACTTAAATTTAAGTACTCAAGTACAGGGTGCCGGAGGTTAAAAAAAGGTAAACTCATTGTGGCACCAAAGGCATACCTGTTAAAAATTAATCCAATTATGATTTCATCCCCCCAAAATAAATAATGCTTTTATTTAAAGTGGCAATGGTGTCCTGTGCACTGGTGTGAACACATTTGAAATATTGTGTTCAGTTTCATGCACCATTCTGGGGAATCAGACAGAGATTACCTGGAAAATAGTAACTAAGATCTCCAAACTGCTGAGGGAAATGAGGATGGTGAGAGTGAAAAACGAGAGGCATAGGGAGAAAATCACAGCACTGTCAAACGTAACAAAAGAAACGATCATTGGTAGTTTGAAGAACTTCCCTCCTGACGGAGGGGGTCGGAATCACTGACCTTTAAGATATTGTCATACTCTAAGAATCTCTCCCTTGTTTGTCCTAAAGGAACCTACAGGGTTTTAAAGAAAGATACAAGTCTTAAAGATTTTTATTCTTTCTCACTAGAAGGACTATCACAAAAGCAATCAGTTCCTCTTCAATTGAATCTTTTCAATAATATATTTTAGTTTCTCAATCTTTTTGAGCCAGACATATAGATGTTTGTCTGCCTTACAGGAGAAGGAGAGTTACAGTTAACAGATCCAAATTTACTATGTGTAATCTTGGCTTTCCTACATTTATGGAGTATGTATATTTTCCTAGAAGATAAATTTGCTTTCAACCAAAATATTTGATGAGGCACTGTACTGTAGATTTTTCATATTTGGTTTTCAGGTTTCTTAAATGGAAATATAAGCTATTTTTTAGTCTGAATCAATTTGAAACAGTCACTAGTTAATGAGGAATATATATCAGTTCAACTCACAAAAATGGTTCAAATATTCAAGTCAGAATGAATACTACCAAACCTGTAAAATAAAGTTACTGTGTTTTGTTTTGTTTTGTTTTTTAATTTTTATTTATTTGACACAGAGAGAGATAGTGAGAGCAGGAACACAAGCAGAGGGAGTGGGAGAGGGAGAAGCAGGCTCCTGGCTGAGCAGGGAGCCCGATGCGGGGCTCGATCTCAGGACCCTGGGATCATGACCTGAAGGCAGATGCTTAATGACTGAGCCACCCAGGTGCCCCAAAGTTACTGTGTTTATCCCAAATACTTTCTAGTGGTCTTCATTCTTATAAATATATAACATAAAAATGGAATTAAGCCAGAGTTTAAAATCATTAATAGAAAGAAAAGATCATACAATCATTTTTTTTTACATACTTCTGTCTGAAAAATTGACATGGTATATAGAGGGTTTGGTAATACCCAAGGTTTCAGGCAAGCACTGGGGGTCCCAGAACATATCCCCACGGATAAGGGGGGGATGACTATAACCTGCATCTAACCACCACCACCCATACCTAAACTTTGTTGTCTTGGAAATAATATGAAGCAAAAATCCAGACTTAAATTTACTTTCAACATATTCTCACTACAGAAATACCTTAGTGTTTACACAGTACTAAATAATGTGGGCCTTGACCATGAAAATTAAATAAATTGCAATTTTAAAATATTTAGGTTAAATTGTATGTATATAAACAAGATTTCTAGATTGATTTTTTTCACTTTCTGTTTTTGACCAGGCAAAACTTTTCATCTTTATTTTTCTTGGACCAGACAGAAATCTTTACATAGGGAACATTTAAAATCATTAATGAAAGAAAATATTATACAATCATTTTTAAAAAAATACTTCTGTCTGAAAAATTGAGAACCAAATGCAAAATGAGTTCAGTTGAATTCAAGAAGGGAAAGGCAAACCATCACTTGGAAAGTAGTCTTATGGATTAATTTTATACATATTATTTAACTCTCTCCTGTCATGAAGTTTGTCTCTTATATTTTAATTTCTCCTGTGTAATCACACAAGTACCCTAGCAAGTACTGTGAAAAGGCAAGAACTGTATTGGAAATAGTGCTGGTTTGTCAAAACATTTGAGTTCTACTCTTATGCCCCCTATTTCCTGTTATAGTATCCTGAATTAGCTGCTTACTTTAAGACCTGGATTCTTCCATCTCTATAATGGACAATGGTATGTTCTTAGTTTATTTTCCAGGGTTTACGGTAAAGTGGAATTATAAGCCCACTACAATGGAAATCAAACATGTTATGAAAATAAATGTTATTACGCTAAGTTCTATCCTGCTGTGTACATGCATTTGTATATTTTTCCCTAATCTGTATACTCACAGAGAGTGTTTTCTGAAAATATTTTGCTCCAGATTCCTTTCCTATATCAGTCAGTTCCCATCATATGTGTATAATATCCTTGTAATGTAAATAATAGAATGGAATTGAATGCATTTTTTTTAAATATTAAAATGAAGTGTTTGCGGAAAGTCGTTTTGTCTTTTCACTACTTTGTTCATCACTAATGAATCTCTGTGCCACTGTTTGCGAAGTTACTTGTGCCAAGGCTGGTTGGATTCTTGGTATAGTGTTTTCCTTTGCAAATTTTGGAACTGCTCCAGGCCTGAGCCCGGATGTTTGAGGAAGAAATGTCAGTAGCCCTCATGGTGTGTGGTCTCCTAATGAGCTATGTCAGTCCTGCATGCTGCTTCCCACACTCTTGCTAACAGTTGGCTTTAACTTCTAGGCAAAAATTTGTATTATCTGTAGCTCAATGGAATTATATACAGAACATATGAATAAGTCATATGAATAAGTCATGAAGAGATTTCCTCCAGTAAAGTTTGGAGTGGAGGGTGTGGATTCTTCTTTCACTGAACTTCACAGGAATCAACATTTTTTATCTCACGCACAGAATGGTCTAGTGGAAAATGTGCTGGATTCGGAGTTAAAACTCCAGGTTAGATTCCGAGTAAGCATTTTAGATGTGCCATTTGAGATATATCACAGCTTCTCTGACCTCCATTTTCTAATATTGAGGAGAGGGTAGAACTATAAAATATATAGGTTTCTTCTAAAATTATTGATTCTGTAATTCAAATATTCTAGGTAAGTTTTTGTCTTTGAAAAGCATTCTGTTGAAATTGATGCGGGCTGGTCTTTCTATCCCAGTTTCAGTACCTATGATGGAGGTTCTGGAATTGGCACTGAGTCCCTGTTGGAAAGGGCTATTATTTAGGTAACCTCCCAGATTGAAATATGACTCTTATTATAATGTGTCATGCCAAAATAAAAGGAAGGTTATGAAAGGCTCTACGCTGTATGATTATAACAGCTGCTGTTATAAGTATCTTAGAGGAAAGGAGAGAATATATATGTTTTGGTTTTCGTAGAAAAAATGATTTACAGCTTGGCTTACCTACTTCATCATCATGCTCAGCATGTAGCTTAAAAATTTACTATCTCGATCAATAAAACACTATTGTCTAGAGAGAATTTAATATACTGCATTTTTAGCATTTTAGAATGTATATACATGTATATACACACAATCTAATGTTTAAAAGGCAGTTATACAGAATACGAATATTCCCAAATTCTCCTCCTTCCATTAAATAAGAGCAACAAGTTATTTACTTGACAATTTGATAACGATGCTACTCTTTTTCTTTTTTCTTTTTTTTTTGCATCATTACTCTTTATATCTACTATACAATCTAAGATCTTTGTGGGTCTTGCAAGATACTCAATTATCTGTATCTATTTCACCTGCACAGCCTTTTCCCTATTGCTTACCTACCTTTACCTGTTGTTCCAGTCAGTCCTATTGTCTCCTTTTCTAGTCTGTTCCTTTCCTAATTCCCACCTTCACATCTTTGCCAAGAATGCGTTTCCTCTACCTAAAATGACTATCTTCTCTCTTCCCGCACAAACCACACATCTTTTTTATTTATTTATTTATTTATTTATTTATTTATTTATTTATTTAAGATTTTATTTATTTATTTGACAGAGAGACACAGAGAGAGAGGGAACACAAGCAGGGGGAGTGGGAGAGGGAGAAGCAGGCTTCCCGCTGAGCAGGGAGCCCGATGTGGGGCTCGATCCCAGGACCCTGGGATCATGACCTGAGCCAAAGGCAGACGCTTAATGACTGAGCCACCTAAGCGCCCCCACACATCTTTTTTAGAGTAATAAATCACTTTACAGTGTTTTAAAAATTAAACCTTTTCATTACTCCAAAAATCAGGCAGTGTCCAAACATTGAAAAAGCAACAGATTACTTCAGATCTTACCCCTCGTTAAGTAATAAGTATTGCATGCCATGAACATTACTTGAGACATTTCTCTGTGCCTGTATAGGCATATCCTGGCTGAATAAAAATGCCATCAGTAAAGATTCCTCTATAGTTTAAAAAAAAAAAACATTTTTTTGCATTACAAAAGACATACTCATTCTTTTTTCAGCCGTGTTTCCATTTTAAATATCATGGATTATCCCAGCATCTTTTAAGAAGCTACACCTGCTCCAGATTACCAGGGTCTTCCTGTTCTTGGAACCCTCACTGCTCTATGACAATGCCTAAACGTTTAGCACTTACTGTGCTCTTATTTTTGTGTGTTTTTATTTCTGATTGAAATAAAACTAGATTTTAGCTTCCTTGAGATAAGAGTTCTGTCATATTTCTTTGTATTTCTCTTAGACTCTGTCTTATTCTTGCCTGTCCGTCCCTTAGAAACGTAATAAATATTTGTTGGCTGAGTAATTAATAGAATTAAAGAGTATACATAAGTTTTGTATTAAACATTGATTTTTGTCATCTCTGCATTCCTTTTACCTCTTTCTTTTGGGTAATAGCCATTCAGGCCATTAATGGCCTAATTTATTGGCATAATATAATCCCCTGTGCCCAATAGTTGGTTCCAGAATGGCTGTATAAGCTCAGCTGGTCCAATCAGGCTAACACTTAGGATTTTTCTTCAATGGTTAAGGAAAAGGAAGCTTTCTCTTCTTCTGTGCTCTGGTATGTGGAGATAAGGCTTGAAAATGCTGCAGCCTTTTGTTACCACTAGGTAGGTCAGACTGAAGAAGATGCCAAGAGAAAAAGGAAGTTTGTAACAAGAAGATATCAGAGAGGGCGCCTGGGTGGCTCAGTTGGTTAAGCGACTGCCTTCGGCTCAGGTCATGATCCTGGAGTCCCTGGATCGAGTCCCGCATCCGGCTCCCTGCTCGGCAGGAAGTCTGCTTCTCCCTCTGACCCTCCCCCCTCTCATGTACTCGCTCTCTCTCATTCTCTCTCTCTCAAATAAATAAATAAAATCTTTAAAAAAAAAAAAAAAAAAAAAAAAAAAAGAAATCAGAGAACCTGAGCCACTGGAGACCAGATTAATCTTCTCAGAAGCCCACACTACATCTGAATGTGTCCATTTCCTGAGTCAACGAACTCTCTACCTTGTTTAAGTCATGTTGAATTAGGTCTTTATATATTATGTACTTTCAAATAGGTATTATTTGAAAATTAGTTCATCCTAATTGATACTTACATCCAGTTGATACTTATAAATAACTTTGCATTAGATAATTCATAGGAAATATAATATAGAAAGATAGGTTCCATATTTTTATGTGTTTAAGAGTAAGTTTTGAGGGCCACCCAAAGAAAATAGTATAGAATTTATTCCAGTTCTTCATTCTTGCATTTATGAAGGTCTGTGACTGTGTGTGTGTGTGTGTGTGTGTGAAAAAGAGAGATTCAGCAGAAACAATACAATCAGTTGTAATTTATTCTTAAAAAAATATGTTCTTTGAGAATTTGGTAATCTAATTCTAAGGAATAAAATATTTGAGGTCGGTTACTCAAATGATGGTCTTAAAATGATTGTATGAAGAATCAATTGATTGGATGATTATTTATAAAATGAAACTTCTAAAATATAATACTTGTGTGTATTATTTGGTAAATATTTTGGTTTAAGAAATTTTTTTCTCACTTTGAAATTTCTGCTGTCTGCAAAAGAACAATAGCTTTTTATTTTTTTTATTTTTTTAAAGATTTTATTTATTTATCTGACAGATAGAGAGACAGCGAGAGAGGGAAAACAAGCAGGGGGAGTGGGAGAGGGAGAAGCAGGCTTCCCGCTGAGCAGGGAGCCTGATGCGGGGCTCGATTCCAGGACCCTGGGATCATGACCTGAGCCAAGGCAGACGCTTAATGACTGAGCCACCCAGGCGCCCCAGAACAAAGCTTTTTTTTTTTTTTTTTTAAATTTTTTTTTTTTTTACAGATTTTAATTTATTTATTTGACAGAGAGAGACAGTAAGAGAGGGAACACAAGCAGGGGGAGCGGGAGAGGGAGAAGCAGGCTTCCCGCCGAGCAGGGAGCCCGATGCGGGGCTCGATCCCAGGACTCTGGGATCATGACCTGAGCCGAAGACAGACGCTTAACGACTGAGCCACCCAGGCGCCCCCAGAACAAAGCTTTTTAAGCAGTCAGTTGGAGTGACTGATAGGCAGTCTGTTTCTCTGACTTTCTTTCTCTTGGAAGGTAGGAATCAACCCCAGGCCAAACAGTTTAGATTTTTAAGGGTTGTGAAACTACTTTGTAACTCAAGGGTGACCTAGTTGGCTTTGGGAAGGAAAAAAAAAAAGGAAGAGAAATAGAAATGTGTTCTAAATGTGGTTGACTACTGCTGTAGGTTTGTGCTAAACATTAGCATGTTGTCATAAATTCAGGTTTTCAATGTTTTAAAATATAAAATATTAGCATAATATTAGAACATGTTCTTAGGGCTTTTCATGGTGATCACAGGGCATGTTCTAAATTTGGATCTGAAAATCTTTTTGAGGGAGCACATCTCTCCCAATAGCCCATGGTTCTGGCAGAGTTTTAAAGGTAGGAGAAGGTGATCATGGTCCCAGAACTTTGTTGCCTGGAACTACTAACAAGTACTTCTAACAAGAGGAGCTAGATGACACCATCTTGGATGAAAACATATCTTAGTGATTCCTTACAAAGTAAGATATACATGAAGTAAGAAAATTGGAATGTTGGAAATTTGAGTATAGAAACATTCTACCGATTGATTAACCCCAGTTTTCGATATTCATGTTTAGGAGTGTTTTCTTACTGTTAATTTATTCATTAACAATTATTTAATAAAGACCCTTGTGAACCAGAAACTCTTCTAAGAGCTGGGCATGAAAGTCACTTCTCTTATGGTTACTGTGGTCCATAAGGGAGCCAGACAATAAATAAGATAAATACATATAAAGCATAAAGTCGATTAGGCAATGATAAGAACTAAAGGAAAAAAGTGAAAGAAGGAAGAGAATTTAAAGTGGTGGCCTGAGTATGGGATGTATGTGATTTTTTTGAAGAGAAGACTAAGGAATACCTCATTAAAAAGTTTCTGAGTAAGGGTCTGACAGACTGCAGAAAGCAGCAGCGGGAATATCAAGCAAAAGAGCATTTGATGCAGTGCAAACAGCATGTGCAAAGGCCCTGAGGCAAGAGCATACTTAACAAATAAAGGAGAAAAAAGTAGTGTAGTAGAAGGTGAGGTCAGAAAGGTGATGGGGACCAAATCTTACAGTTAAGGACAGCTGAGAATTTTAGCTTTTACTCTGAGTAAATTGAGAAGCCATTGGATTTCTGCATAATTAGTTCTATCGCTTTTACTATGTAAAATAATATTTTCTATTACTTTTAACTTTTCTTTCTTTCTTTCCTGATTTCCCTATGGTGTCTTTTATTTTTAACTGGAAACTGAGAATATCACATCTGTATCTCAGGAACTTCTCACATTTCTGTTGATGTTACTTAGAAGGATTGTCTTTTTGCAGCTTTCAGAATTCATAGCAGATGATTTCCTTCTGGAGTGATGAAATTGCTCTATATCTTGATTGGGATGGTGGTTATATGAATTTAAATATTTATCAAGACTTACTGAAATGCACACTCAAGATCTATGCATACAAGATATGTAGATTTTTATCTCAATAATAAAAGATTTAAAAAACCTGTAAATTTTATGTTATGCTTTTTCCTAAAATGTACAATATGTACTGGAAATACTAAAACACTAGCAAAGTGTATAAATGAAACTATTCATTTTCATTAATCCAAATTTTTTGTACTTAAGCCAAATATTACAAATCAAAATAACATCATTAAATTCCAGTGTGCCATTTTATAGTTTTGTTACTGGATTTTACTTTTTGTGTCAGAAATAGTATTTTAAAGAGTATCAATATACCCATTTTTATTGGGACTTTTGAAAATATTATTATAAATATAAAAATTATAAATATTTTAACAATTACAAATATTATATATCTCATAACAAATAATATAACCTATTGTTTTTTTACTTAAAGTATAATATTAATGAAGTAGAACAGCACATATTATTTATTTCTTTATGATTCTAAAATATGAATCTAAATAATACAATTCCTTTAAATAGTGGTGTCATTGTATTTTCTTCAGTTCTATTTAAAGCCATCCATACCCAATGTCTAGGGTATGTGCTATGGTGAGCGCTGTGAATTGTGTAAGACTGTTGAATCACAGACCTGTACCTCTGAAACAAATAATACATTATATGTTAAAAAAAAGAAGAAGAAGAAGAAGATAGCAGGAGGGGAAGAATGAAGGGGGGGAAGTGGGAGGGGGAGACGAACCATGAGAGACTATGGACTCTGAGAAACAAACTGAGGGTTCTAGAGGGGAGGGGGTGGGGGGATGGGTTAGCCTGTTGATGGGTATTTAGGAGGGCAAGTACTGCATGGAGCACCGGGTGTTATACGCAAACAATGAATCATGGAACACTACATCAAAAACTAATGATGTAATGTATGGTGATTAACATAACATAATAAAAAAAAAACAGCAAAAAAATAAAAATAAAAACAAAGCCATCCATACCCTCAATTTGGTCCCCATTGTAATTTTAACCAATACTTTACATTTTAGAATAGGTGACTGGGGCCAAAGACACAGTCTCTTAAACTTATGAAACAAATTATTATGATCAAAAGGGAAATAACAATTTCACTTTCCTAGCACCATGTCTGTCATTGCCTACAAATAAAGTCTGATTGATAGCATTTATGTATTGCAGAATACTAACAGAATACCGACTTTAGTAAGCACAGCATGAGGTTTGTGAGATGTTATTTACCTTTTTTTTCCTTAAGATTTTATTTATTTATTTGAGAGAGAAAGAGAGAACTTGCGGGGGTGGGTGGTGAGAGGGCGAGAAGCAGAGGGGGAGGGAAAGGGACAAGCAGACTCTGCACTGAGCGTGGAGCCCCACATGGGCCTCAGTCCTAGGACCCTGAGACATAATCTGAGCCGAAACCAAGAGTCAGATGCTCGACAGACTGAACCACCCAGGTGCCCCATTATTTACCTTTAAATAAGTATAATCCTCACAGTAATGTTTCTGTAATATGACAGAGGAAGCACTCTTTTTCGGAAGTATCTTGGGGATGAATGACAATAAAATTGTGACAACTATTTTTATTGAAGTTATTTCATGTATCATTTTAATTACCTAGGTAATTTTTAATGACACATTTTAACTTAGTAAGAGTAAAATCAGCTGGAAAGAAATAAAAAATGAGCAAAAATATGAAAAGGAGAGCTATATAGAAAGAAGTAAGACTTGATAGAATAAATAACCAAGTTTTTTTTTCAAATGCAGATGACTTTACAATATTTAAATCTATATATATGATGACCAAATTGCTATAAGGGAAAAGAGAATAACCCTTAAAAGCACGTCATGATAGCAACCACATTCTCCAAAATTTCCGTGAGTCCTATGTCCTAGAATATTTTAGGATCATTTCAGATTTCTTATTCTTTAGGAAGCATATCATAAATTCTATTTGTCATAATTTTAAATAAATTAATTGCTATATGCACAAAAATAAGCTTTCAACTTGAAGCAATGGATTTTGTCACCTATAAAGGAAATCTTTAGCTTTAATAGTGATATTACTGCCCATTTTTCTCTGCTAAAGAGCATTCAAAATTAATAAGTTAGAAAAAGCCTACAGTCAAATGTTTGGATGCTTTAAGCATTGCCATGTCTGGTGTGTTTTCTTTAAAGTAAGTGATGTATTTTTCATAAGGCCTGTATTCCTGGATGGGACCAAAGTATGTGCCCTATTTACATTTAAATTGCATATACATTTGATTTCCTACAGCCTTAGCAACCATTATCATCTTTTAATCCAGAGTATTTTCATCTTGTTAGAAAACTGATATTTTCAGTGAATAATTTTATCTGAGAATTTTGTTTAGTTTCTCACACTTTATTATGAAATAAACCCAACTTATGAAATAACACTGACTTTTTAAGAACATTATGCACTGTTTATTGCAAATATCTTCCCATTTTAAGCTCATATCAAGTAAGATATAAGGGAAAGAAAACTGAAAGTAAGGTTGTAGGCATGAAAGTCACATGTCAATTCTTGACAGATTCTTAACTTCGCTTCTTAATCTTAATGTGAGCTAAATGATAATGATTCTCATTGCAGGTATTATGTTACCATTCGAGTGCATTCTTTTCCTGATAAATGTTTGAAAGCATTAATGGTAACGCTGATCAGTAGCTGAGGGGGCTTCATAATGAACACAGGTTGTTTGGAGCTCAGTTGTAAATCTCATACAAGAGACAGTTCCTCAGCTGGTCAGTGAATCATTCTTCAGACTTAGATTGTCTGTTTCAACATTTCCAAACATTTTATTCAAGGTGGTATCTTTAATGATGTTGTGTGTTTAATATGGGACAGATCCCGGGAAAAGAAAAAAGTGATCTCAATCGGTCTATCCCTCAAGGCGCTCTTGGAAAATTAAAGGGATTGTGTCATATTAGTGAACATTTGAATTTGACATCATTCAGTGTTCTAAGGATGTTAACATGAAGTATGGCAGATGTATTATTATCAGATGTATTATTATATAAAGGGAGCCAACGGAGAAATCAGTTGAGAACATGAACTTCAGAATGAAACTGCTTAATTTTATTTTCTAAAAGAAACACTTTTTAGCTATGTAACTTTGATCAACTACCCTATCCTCTCTGTCTCAGTGTGTTCATCTACAAAATAAATAATTGTAGCCAACTCTTAAGTTTGTTATGAAGACTAAATTAAGTGATGCAGGAATTATTATATAAAGCACACAACCTAATGGCCATAAATTATTATTAAATAAATAACATGTGTTTTTGTATTCCTTAATACTTTAAAAGAATAAGCTTCATATTCATTTATCTTGATAGTTTTGAGACAGATATTAAATAAATAGTATGCATACCTTTATTCCTTAATACCCAAAAAGAATAAACTTTATATCCATCCATCATTGTAGTTTTTAGAAGATATATAGCTTGGATTAACTCTAATAACTTAGTCTCAATGATTTATGTCCTTCAAAATTAAATTATGTTTTAAGAATGACTTTAGGAAGCATTTATCTTTCCCAGATTCCTGGAAACATCTGTTATAAGAAGAGCTGGGATAAATCCACCCTTTCTCTCCTCCTAATTTCCTCTTCACCAGCACTATTACCACTCTCTAAGTTTTACATATGAACTATTAATTTCTTTTTTTTTTTAAAGATTTTATTTATTTATTTAATTGACAGAGAGAGAGAGAGAGAGGGACAGCTAGAGAGGGAACACAAGCAGGGGGAGTGGGAGAGGGAGAAGCAGGGTCTCCACCAAGCAGGGAGCCCGATGCGGGGCTCGATCCCAAGACCCTGGGATCATGACCTGAGCTGAAGGCAGTCGCTTAACCAACTGAGCCACCCAGGTGCCCCTGAACTATTAATTTCATATTATATATGATATATTTAAAGACTGAATTGAATAATATAATCATCTACATGTATTTATTTTATCTAATTATTTAAATTATTATTTAAAACATAAATTGAATTTTCTACATGCTTACACAAACACTGATAAAGTACAATGGTATTAACTTTCTCCATGTGTGTAGTCAAGTATTGAAACAGCCCAGTAAAACTTTAATACATGATTTTTATATGAAATATGATTTAACTGCTGTGAGTGAATTTTCCTAAAATTTGGTTCTTCAAAAGATTTTGATTTAGTGGAAGTTTAGTCATCATCAACAGGAGGCCCAGAGGTACCTCCAGAAGGAATTCTGTCCCTGAGGAAGCTGATAGTTTTCCTTTCTGGCGTATCCCCTGAATTTGAAACTGCTTGATAATGAAGACCTTATAGACCTTTACCAGGTCATTCTGATGTTCAAAGTCATCCTTCAGTGAAGTCTGATTTTTGTCCTGCCAGCTGATAATTTAGTGCACTTGTCAAACATCTTTCGCTGATTCTTATCATTCATCTTTCCTGGAGGTTTCTCATCTTCTCCTGTGGCCTTCATATTAAACGTGTAAGACTCAATTTAGGTCTCTGATGGCATCTTTTCTCTGTCCTTCTCATCTTCATTGGCTGTATTTCTTAACCTACTTGACTATCTGCTCACTATTGTCCTTGCTCAAACAGCCTTTGTCAAGGGTGATTATAATTCTTTCCTTATTTACTATAACCTGATCCACCACGGACACCTTTAAGGTTACTACAGGCATTAGCATCATGGGTGATTTCAATCTGTGGGATGCCATGTAGCTCATGGGAATGCCTGCGATGTCAAACTTTCCAGGTAAGTTTTTTTCTTTATCATTGCCTTCCCATCTTCATAAAGCCAAATGGTTGTGAGAATGAAAAGTGAAAGGGGCGCCTGGGTGGCTCAGTCGTTAAACGTCTGCCTTTGGCTCAGGTCATGATCTCAGGGTCCTGGTATCGAGTCCCGCATCGGGCTCTCTGCTTTGCGGAGAGCCTGTTTCTCCCTCTCCCCCTGCTCTTCTCTCTCTCTCTCTCTGTCAAATAAATAAATAAAATCTTTAAAAAAAAAAAAAAAGAATGAAAAGTGAAGGTCTATGTCTTTTTTTGTGGAAAGGGGGCATTATGTTTGGTAAGAACAATTGTGCCTTCATTATCACTTTCAATACCAAGGAAGTAATGAGTGACACTCAGAGACAAAGAATACTAGCACTGTCTGATTTGTATCCTGACATCTTGGCTTCCTGGGCAGCTGCTCCATCAACAACAGTCATTGGAGTTTATGATCTTGTTTGATCATTTGTCATTGAAGAGGTCCTACAGAAGTTTCTGAGATTTGGGGACACACATACTGCCTCAACAATGACTTGTCAAACATAAAGCTCTCTTTAGAGTGACGGGGGTGTCAGCCTTCATGTCAGCTCAATTCTTCAAAATGTACATGAATAATTTAGATTTATTCATAGATGAACTATATCTCAATACTGGTCTGAGTGTTATTTGAGGACTTTAGCATGTTCACATGTGTACAGAGGGCAGAAACACTTTTGTCTCAATGATATCCTTTTAAGTTTGCGCTTGAACTTGGTGATGAAATAAACCATGTGCTTGTCCACTCAAGAATGTACCTAGTTGTAGATTTGATTTTAAGTATTTCAGTCTTATTAGTAAGGATGAACACGTAAAGATGCTACTTTCCAGGTCAAAGATCAGCATCCTTTGTTGGGCCTCAATATCTTGTCCAAACTATAAGCAATAGCAGTTGACAGTTGGCTCATTGATGATTTCAGTCACGTTGAAACCAGCAACCCTGCAACTATCTTCATAATACTAGAATCATTGAAATGAGTGATTTTGTGATGATGATGATAGGAAATTGATGTTTTCTTCATCTTTGTTAAAACCATAGAAATGAGCTTCTCTAGAGAGATGCTTTAGTTATCTCCTTTGTCCTCCACCTAGAACTGATCATATTACATATCATTCCCACCACCATGGATGGCTAGTGCTTCTTATTTGAATGAGGAAATCGTGTAACCAAATCTACACTTAAATGTATGCTTGGCATCAGATATTCTGTTGGTGGGATCACTGCAACATGATTCTTTCTAGCAACACTAATCATTCTCTGTCTGTGAGTCTATATGACTTAGAATTGTCTCATTTCCCTTTCCATTGGCAATGATCCTCACTTTTCCATATTGGAAGACACCTATCCAGAAGTAGATGGTTTTGAGATTATTGTCAACTGCTGGCATCTTTACCATAGTTGCCAGGGAGGATAGACTTGGCTCACAGGAGAAAGATGTAGAGAAGACATTGGGGCTAATGTCATGTTCAATTCATTGAAGATGATTTTAAAATATAAAATGAAAAAGACTTTCAAGGGCACCTGGGTGGTTCAGTTGGTTAAGCATCTGCCTTTGGCTCAGGTGATGATCCCAGTGTCCTGGGATTGAGCCCTGTGTCGGGCTCCCTGCTCAGTGGGTGGGGGGAGCCTGCTTCACCTCTCCTGCTCTCTCTCTCTCAAAAAAAATAAAATAAAATCTTAAAAAAAAAAGACATTCAAGAACAAGCTTTTCAGGCTGTTACCAGATTGTTGAATTATACTAAACCCTATTCCAATGAAGAAGTGGAAAGGACTGTGTTTCTACTAGACTGGGAAAGGAGATGGAGATGAGAGAGTCTCCTCTATTCATAGCAGTGGTACAAAGGATCTAGGGACAAATCACAAAGTCATGCCCTGACAGCATCATGGGTCAAAATAAGAGAAAAAAAAATGCAAAGATGTCTTAAGTGAAATGAAGCAGGACAAGTGACAGTGCTTGGGAACCTTAGAAACCAGGAATCGGGGAATATAGAAGACCAGATTAAAAGTGATAAAGTGTGGGTAAGTTTTATAAATGTTGAGCTGGACGTCTCTGTGATTTTTATATATACTGCTAGTATACTTGAGTCTATGGATTGTGCCCATTGACAGAGCTGTTATCCAACTGATGATTACAGAATTCCTATTACTGCAAATCAGTTCCCTTTGAGGCACTGTACTTCATCTTTATAAAATTTTTCAAATGATGTGGGTTAAATACCCTCATTAGCAAATTTGTTCTTCCATAAATTTGAGATTCTTTCTCAATATCCTTTTTATAATGAAGAATCCAGAATTAAGCTGCTCTAGGAATTTTCTACCCGATACATTGTAGATTGTGATTTCAACTCACTTCTAATGGATCTGTACTTTTTTTTTAAGATTTTATTTATTTATCTGAGAGAGCGAGAGGGCAAGCACACAAGCTCATGCATGAGCAAGGGGAGAGGCAGAGGGAATCTCAAGCAGACTCTGAGCTGAGTGTGAGACCGACTCAGGGCTTGATCTCACAACCCTGAGACCATGACCTGAGCCAAAATCATAAGTCTAAGGCTCAATTGACTGAGGAACCCAGGCACCCCATGGATTTGTACTTTCAATAAATTGCAACAAATGTCACGTATTTTGGTGGTTACTTCACAACCTAGTACTTATGTCCACAACCCAGTGCTTCACTTCACAACCTAGTATTCCTATCAGTTCGGTTCCTTTCCTTCTCCCCCTCCCCCTTCCCCTCCCTCCCTTCCTCCTCCTCCTCCTCCTCCTCTCCCTCTTCCTCTTCCTCCTCCTCTTCCTTCTTCTTTTTCTTCTTCTTCTTCTTCTGAGCTATACACATGTCCTAATTTGCAGTTATAGTCATGATATTTTTTAGTTTTATATATATATATATTTTAGTTTCAATTTTATAAAACATATTTTGCATGCACATTCCCTAGTGAGTGAATAATTTTACAAAAGAGGGGGAAAGTGTGGGTTCATGATCAGAATAACATAAAATGAAAACTATTTTTGTACTTCAAATTTGAAAGATTCTTTAGTTGTTACTCTCCAAAAGCTAAGGATGATATTTCCCAATGTATTGAACATGGAAACCTATATTAACAGAGCATCCGATTGGATGGTATTTTCAGGACAGTATTCTGAGAAATTATGCTCTATCCTATCAAGTATACTTTGAGTTTGGATTATATCATTCAACATCTTTACAATCTAGTCCAAAGTTGTGTCAATGACACATAAGCATTCTATACCTCTAGGACTACTTCTGAGTTGACAGAAATTCTGGGGGAGTTTATTACTAGCCTGATTATACTAGTATCCATCTCAACTGTTTTTGGCAGAGTCATCATTAGAGACCCTATCGGATGTCTTATGTAAGTCCTGTGCACCATTCTAGTGTTCCTGTTAAATAAATATCCCTAGCTTGCTAAAATTATCAGAATTATTCCATGACATTGAAACTAATTTTAGGTATTTTTTTCATTGAATTTACTAACATCCTGTCTTTTTTGAAAATTCTTTAAAGTTGTAGCTATTTTTTAACTTACTTTTTAATTATTTAATTTATTTGATGATCTCTGAGGATGGTGTCATTCTTTTGTTTGTTTGCTTGTTTGTTTTTTTAAAAAGGCCACATATTCATTGACACTCTTCCCATTGAGAGCTGTGGAGTCTATGTCTCCTACCTTTGAATCTGAGTGGGCTGGTGACAGTTTCAACCAATAGAATATAGCAGAAGTCACATTAGATCTCTTTTGAGGGTGCTTTAACAATCAGTATGTTGTACACCTGAAATTAATGTAACATTGTATGTCAGCTATACTCAGAGAAAGAAAGAAAGAAAGAAAGAAAGAAAGAAAGAAAGAAAGAAAGAAAGAAAAAAAAATTATAGAGAAGTAGTTTACATTTATTGCACACCTACTGGATGTCAGATATTGTAAGCATTTTTAATAAGTAATTTCATTTTTTCCTAAAAAAAGCCCCAAACAAACAAACAAACAAAAACATGTGATTTCCTCCTGCTTCCCTTGGAATGCTCACCATGAGGGAAATCAGTTGCTGTGTAACAAGTCCAAATGCTTGCGGTCAACAGGCTGGAGAGAACACATGTAGATGGTCCGGTTGAGAGTCTCCCTCAGGGTCCAGTATTCCAGCCATCCCTACCAAAATGCCAAACATTTGATTGATACCATCTTCGAGCCTATAGACTATCCCATCTACCAGCGAAGTACCATTGAGTGGCCTTAATTGAGGCCATAAGCAAAAGAATCACTCTAATCCCTAACCTGCACAATCCATGTGACATTATAAATTACTTATTGTTTTAAGTTACTAAGTTTGGGGGTAATTTGGTAGGCAGTAATAATAACTAAAAGATGGAGGATGTTATTTTTCTCTCTTTTTTTGAAGTAATGAATGTAGCACTGGACAATTTGGGAGGCAGAATACAAGTACTATTAATTGAGAAATGCTTTTCTTCCATCTAAATTCTTGTCTTTTTGTGTGATGTTGCTAGGGCAATCTTTATTTTTATTTTGGCATAAAAAATATAACTGAATTTTGAAATTTTGGATATTTATATTACAAAGCATTATCCCAAGAAACATAATACTGTCAATTTTGCAGATTTAGTGGATCAAATATTAATACTTCCAGTATGGATATCCTGTGTGTAATGAATAAAGTATGAACTGTGATGTTACAGGTATAAATATTTTAATTGGTAATATTTATCAATTTTATAACATTGATCACATTGAGATCTCAGAGATTTTTCTGTCAAGAAATTGGAACTTTGCTGTATTCCTAGATTAGGTGAGCCATCTTGAAATGTAATTGAGTCACCTAGTCAAATACTGAGAGCTATTGCCTGGCAACTGAGTTGCTTGGAACAAGTCAATGCATTCTGACAGCTTGATATTCTTTTATGCTTATTTATTGATAAACTTCATAGACTGTGGGGATATCAGAGCAGTAGGTGTGCCAGTTTTAGTTTAAAGCAAATGCATTTAGATAAATAGTAATTTGTAATTTGCAAAAACCTATTCCTAAATGGCTTCTAATATGATTTTGGTATTGATGAATCCCAAAGTTTATACCTTCAACTGGATCTCTCCGATGAATGCCATAATTGTATATCCAGTCGCTTACTCAACATTTAAGCTGGATGTCCCAAAGAATTCTTTATCTTACCAAGTCTAAAACTTAACTCTTGACACCCTTCCTTTTTCTCTCTCCAATTTTTATACATTAGTAACTTGCATTTTATTGAAGAAAGCTTATCTCAGAGTGCTATTCATTGATTCGGAAATTGCAAAGATTGAATGACTTTTACTTTGCAGATGTCAATGATATTCTACCAATAGTAACCATTTTGTATATGTGTAATCCCTAGTTTTCCTATGTCTATATGAGAGAAAAAAAAATTCTAGCCCAAAAATATTGCATCCATATATTTTGTAAATTATGGAAGACTTATAGATGATTTTATATGATCATTTCTAAAATATTTACGGTTGGAAAAAACACTTTTAGACTCTTACTTTTCAATAACACTAGTAGACTAAGTTACATGATTTCTCCAGGGTCACTAGCATTTTGTCAGTGGAAAGACTAAAACCCATTTCCTTTTAATCCTAATTCTATGCTTTTTTTAAAAAATAATAAACACTTTCATCTCTTTGACTGTTCAATTACCAATGCATAGGAATTTCAGAGACTTGACAAAATTCTCATAAGCTTTTTTAAAATTTTCACTGTGCAGTTGATCATTTCTCAGAAAATGAGGTTAGTTTGACCTAATTTGCATACGTTTATTTATGTTTGGAGGGAATTCATTTTTATAATTTTTTAAACTTTTTTTAAAGATTTTATTTATTTATTTGAGAGAGAGAGAGAGCATGAAGGAAAAAGAGCATGAGTGCAGGGGGAAGGTAGAGGGACAAGCAGACTCCCCACTGAGCAGGGAGCCCAATTCAGGGCTCTATTCCAGGACCCTGGGATCATGACCTGAGCTGAAGGCAGATGCTTAACCAACTGAGCCACCCAGGCACCCCTGGGGGAGTTCATATTGACTGCTGGAGATCACAGTCTGTTCTAAATGTTCATAGCCCAACCCTTTGAAAATACATTCCAGAATTTTCTCAAGGATCAACTTCAAGTTTATCAATTGATAATGATCACGATCCATTTTTTTCTTAAATTCTCATAAACTTTTAAATACAAAATTCTCATGTATGTTGTATCTGTTTCTCTACTTTTAAAAATTCTATTGTCTTAATCTTTTTGTATATTTCTGCATCTAAGTTAATGCTTTCAATTACTGGAGTATGATCTAATAACATGTAGGGTCATTACTTACTCACTGGACTGCTTTAAAAATTATTGGTTCCTATTGAACATTTTCTTTTCTGAGTAAATGCTGGAAGCAGCTCGTCAAGTCACATAAAAAATTCTACTGGGAATACAATTGGGTTTTGCACTGATTTTATATTTTAATTTATAGAGATTTGACAGCTTTTTCTCAACCAGAAAATGGTCCATTTCTCTATTTATCCAAGCATTCCAGCATGTATCTTGGTAGTTTTTAAATAATTTTTAGAATTTTCAATAATTTTTATAGTTTTCATGGTGTTTATAATTTCCTTAACATTGTTTAGCTTATTTTATGTTAGGCTTAGTACCCCCCTTCCTTTTTTTAGAATATTGATTGCTGAGGTGAATAAGATTATTTCATCACATTATCCAATTAGTTTTGCTGTACCAAAGGAAATTATGAATTTGTACATGTTGATCTAATATCTGATCACTTTCCTAAACTTATGTCCTACAAGTTTTTCAGTTAATTATCTTAAGCTTTCTAGACAGACAATTTTAACACAAATATGGTTTTGCCTCCTCCCTTGTTTTTTATTTTTTGTCTTATTGCATTGTTTCAATTGTCTAGCTCAGTAATATAGTACCAATTGCATCTTTGTCTATTCCTAACTTTAATGGAAAAGTTTAAAATATTGCACCATTATGTGTGATAGTCTACGGGTTTCTTGTAGATTGCCTTTATCAAGTTAAATTCAATTCCTCTATGTCTTTTAATCTTTCTCGCATAATTTTCATGTCATTTTTATTACGTACATTCTAGGGGAAAGCTTCAGCTCAATTTCATAGTTTATTAAATTGATTTTCAACTATGTTCAATCCTCTTCTGCCCTGTTAATTTTGATTTTAATTTTATAAATAATAATTTTATTATCCAGTAAATCTTTATTCTTTCTTTTTTTATAACAATATGAATCTACTTTTTAAAAATAGATATCCCGGAATCTCACGAAGGATTCTTATTATACTTATATTAATAGTTTCATTTATTTTTTTAACATCTTCTACCTTAGATTCTTATTTTTTGTTGAGTTTGATGCCTTTTTTTATAATGTTACTTTTCCCCAAATGCTGATGATTTTTGGTTGTTGTTATCTTCACCATTAAGTGCCTAAATGATAAATATGATTTCTTCAGACAAGTTAAATGTCTTTTTGAGAGTGAATGCAGGTTTTTATTATGAGAGCATCTTTGATTCATTCAGTATCAACAGCACATACTCTTTCTGTTTTTTTTGTGATATTGAGCCAGTAGCATAACTTCTCTGGGCTCCAGCTTCTCATTGGTAAAATGAAAATAATGCCTATTCATCAATATATAAGAAAAATAATGTATATAAGCAAACCTGTAGGTAAGCACCCAGTAAATGGAATGAGCAAGGAAAAGTTGAATTCTACTATTTTTAAAATACAGGATCCACTACATTATTGGGATTAATGCTGAAAAATATTTCCTCCATTTAGGAAATAGCATGGGTGCCATGACCCTATATGATACTGTGAAACACTTTTCTGAATGATCTCAGGTTTCCACACATACTGTTATAAGGCATACCATACTATGGCAGTTAAGAAACTGTATGGTTTTGTTTGTTTGTTTTATTTGGTTTTATTTCAGCAATGATTTATTATTATATGCTTACACTATATCAAGCATTGTTCTCATCACCTTAGATCTATTACCGTTTGTAATCCTTTTAAAAACCGTATAATATAGGAACTATTACTGACCCTGACTTACAGATGAGGAACCTGAAGCAGAGAGGGTTTAAGTAATTTGACCATTGTCGCATTTTAGCTAGTGATCGTGTGCTGTTTTCCACTATATCATCTGCCGAAATTATGCAATGAGATATTTATAAATCACTTTGAGCTAAGTCTAGCTCACATATGACCATAGTATTATTGCCAATAATAATAATAAGAGTAGGTATAGTAAATATTCACTTATTTAGTAACATGCCCGTCTTCTCTCTAGACTCTACTGACTGTAGGTATACCATATTCATCGCTGTATCCCCAGAATATAGTTCAATGCATGGTAGTAAATATTATTTGAATGAGTGGCTACTCAGGTGAGGAATCTGTGATAAGTTAGTAGATTGATTTGGCACATTACCTCTGAACTCTCGCAGAAACACCACTGAAACTATACTAAAGATGTGAAAAACTATGTTACAAAGACAGAGAGATTGCCAAAATAGAAAAGAGAATGTCAAAGGTAAAAAGAATGGCTATAAATAGTAATTTATTTGGGATGCCAGAAAAAAGTTGAAAGCTAACATCTTACAAATGGACAAAAGGGAAAGGCGAGATGGAAAACCAGGAGGCCAGCCAATGTCTGTCACAGATCCTGAGTAGCTGTCAGAAAACAGAAGAATCAGCATCTTGGACACAGGATGCTTGATAGGTTGAAAAAGTTGAATACACTGAAAGTTTCTAGAAGTTAGATCTATAGATCTCTAGGCCACTCTCGCTCCCAGACAGCTAGCACTGAGCCACATGTGTAGATTAGAGAATTATATTCTGAAGGGTTTGAATCTGAAGGATTTGAGATTTGGGGAGGACTTAGTTAAATTCTTCCTGTGGTGAATATCAGAAGGCAGACTTACAGCCCCATCCTGGAGATAAAAGATATTTATTTGGTGAATTAACCTCTCCAAGAGACAATACAAAGAGATACTGTGAGTTGTGATTCCCTAAGAGTCATGCTTTAAATTTTGCTGAACTTCTCTATAGAGAAGCTCATCGTTCTATAACCCTGTCTTTTAGATGCAGAAGTTCATATTTGCTTTTTGTTATCTTATTCTTAAACATAAAGTGAGAACCAAGAAGTGCAAGATTTTTAGGAAAGTTTAAACATGAAAGACAACCAAACCGAAACAAACTAATAAATAAAGAGTAGTCAATGAAAATTGTGATATTTCAAGGAAAGGAATTAAACCTAAAAATAGACACATTCAGAGATATTGGAAGAAAAAAAGGAAAATGTTGTGCCATGAAATTAACAAGATTTATACTTTATAAAAGAACTTTCATGTAATTAGTTGTGTGTCTCTACTATATATAATTAGTTATGTGTATATGTATTATGTGTGTACATATACTAGTTATATATATAATTTTTCATATAAATTAAACTGTGATAGAAAAATCAATAGAAGATTTAGGTGGTAAATTTAAGGTAAACTCACTGAAGTTGAACAGAAAGAAAATGAAATTTGAATATTGATTGGAGAGATAGGTAAATTAGAAGATCCATCCAAATCATCAGTATCTCAAAGCAGGAATTTCCATAAGAAGGAGGAACCAAGAGGAAGAAATTACATAAGAATTACCAAAGAAAAATTTTCAAAGTATTCACAGACATGATTTTTCATATGGAAAGGGCATCAAGTGTCCATTATAATGAATGAACAATGACTCAATATTAAATCATAAATCACTAAGACTAGGGATAAAAATCTTTAGGGAAAAAAACAAGTGACAGCAAATCAGGAGTCAGAATGGCAGCTAACACTCGATGCCTAGAATATGATGCCTACAATCTAGAATAGAGAGCACAGACTTCATGTTTCTGATAGAAAATGATTTTGAACTTATAATTATATATGAAGTCAACCATAAATCAAATGTGACAGTTAAGTAAAGACGTTTTTCAGAAGACAAGGACTGCAAATATTAACCTTGAATGTACCCTGACTCAAGGGGCTACTAGAGAATGCACGTCACCAACATGAGAGACGAAATGAAAATATATTATAATCTGGGGTCTGGGGAAGAGGGGACACATCCAAGGAAAAAAGAAATAAAATCACAGAACATGACATGGAGTGGGACTAGTAAGACACCTGTTAAAGATATAAGTGTGAAATGGGGGACTCTGGAAATTAGATTTTTATAATAAAAAATACATAAATATATAAGTAAATAAACATAAAGTATCTATTCTGGCCATGTTGAAAATGTTTGCATGTTTTTCAGAGATATTAGGGCAGATTCCTGTTATGTGCATAGAAAATTTAAGCCGAGAAACACAATGTTTACCTCCAAGTACAAAATAGTTTTCAAGAACAAAATAACGTGTATTGCACAAAAATGGCTCAATTGCATATAAATTTTAAGTAGCCATAAAAAGGTAAACAGAGTACTGATTTGACCAGAAACAAATTGGGATATATAAACATATATCTCCATACCCACACATACACACATATATACATACACATTTTATATATTATATGAGGGAAAGAAAAAAAGATACGTGTGTGTGTGTGTGTGTGTGTAGATACATGTAATTTAAATGCTCAATTTCTTTAGAATGCCAATAGATACAATCTAAAAGTGATAAATCTAGATATATACATGTAAATTTGTGTGTAATTGACTTTTTAAACTATGAATATGCATTACTTTGCTAGAACTAAAACTGAAATCACAAAAGGGATAGCCAAACAATCTTAAGAAGAACAAAGGTCATACTCAGAGTTTGTGATTTCACCACTCACACGCTACAGTACTTAAGACAGTGTGATGGTGGCATAAAGATAGATCAGTGGAGTAGAATTGAGATTCTAGAAATAAATTGTAACACTTATGGTAAACTAATCTTTTACAAAGAGGCCAAGACATATAAATGGGAAAGGAGTTGTTTTCTCAACAAATGATGCTGGGACCATAATATATAAACATGCAAAATTATGAATTTGGTTTCCACCTCGAATCATAGAAGAAAAACATATTCAAAGTGCTGAGAGGGAAAGACTGCCAACCAAAATTTCTTTGAAGTTTCTTCAAAATAAAGGAGAAATTAAGATGTTCCAAGGTAAATAAAAACTTAGAAAGTTCACTGCTGGCAGATTACCCTACCAATAATACAAAGGGAGTGATTCAGAATGAAATAAAAGGACACTAGATAGTAATTGAATCCATAGAAAGAAAGAAAGAGCACCAGTAAAACTACGTAGCTACATTTAAAAAAATTAGTATACATGTATTTTTGTTTAAAACACCTCTTCTAACCCATTTAAGAGACAGATATATAAAGTAATTATTATAAAACCATGTTGATGGGCTTGTAATGTATAAAGCTATGGTTTGTATGACAATAATAGTATAGAGAAGGGAGAGTAACAAAGCTTATAACTTAGCTGTATTGTAGCTAAGGGTTTTCATGCTATTGAAATTAAGTTGCTATCAATCCAAACTATATAGTTTAAAGTTTTAAGTTAAGATAATTATAATTCCCAGGACAGCCACTAAGAAAATAACTCAAAAACATTTAACGAAACAAGGGAACTAAAATGGTATACTAGAAAATATTTATTTAATACAAAAGAAGGCATTAAATGGTTTAGAAAGAAACAAAGGAGACATAAGACACAAAGAAAATGAATAGCAAAATGTTAGGCCTGAGTCCTAACTTACCAGTACTTGCATTAAATGTAATGAATTAAACACTCCAAAGAGCAGAGACTGACAGAATGACCAACAGTAAGTTGCCTTCAAGAAGCACACTTCAGGTTCAACGACCCAGACTTAAAGTGAAAGGATGGAAGAATAAATACCATGCATCGGTATCCAAGTAGAGCTGAAGTAGCTGTACTAATACAAGATAAAATAAACTTTAAAACAAAAATTATTACTAGAGGCAAAAAAGGACATTACAAATAATGAGTCAATCCATCAAGATGACATAATTATAAACATATATAAACCTAGCAATAGAACCGCACAATATATGAATCAAAAACTGACAGAATTGAAGGGAGGAGTGGATAATTCAATAATAGTCAGAGGCTTCAAATACTGTATTTTTAAGAATGGATAGAACTAGAAAGGACTTTGAGCAGGAATTAGGAGTCTTAAAAATAGTATAAACCAAGTGGACCTAAACCAGTATTTATGGAAGACTCCACTCAAAAACAGCACATCATACATTTTTCTAAAATGTACAGGAAACATTCTCCAGGATGGGTCATATGGTAAGACCATAAAACAAGCCCCAATAAATCTAAAAAACTGAAATCACACAAAGGTTGTTTTCTTACTGTAATTTAATTAGAAATCAAACAGAAGGAAACTTAGAAAATTTACAAATATGTGAAAATTAAATAAGAACTCCTAATTAACTAATGGATCAAAGAAGAAATCACAGGGAAATTATAAAATATTTTGAGATGCCTAAAAATGAAAGATACCATCCAAAACTTACAGAATGCAGCAAAATTTAATGCTTAGAGGGAATGTAATCATTGTTATGACCTATTCTAAAAAAGATCTCAAGTCTATTATCTCACCTTCCACCTTAAGATGCTAGATTTTTTTTTTTTAAGAGCAAACTAGCCACAAAGAAAGCAGAAGGAAGGAAATAATAAACATTTGAGTGGAAATAAATGAAATAGAGAAGAGAAAAACAATAGAGAAAATCAATAAATCCAAAAGTTGTTTCTTTGAAAAGATCAACAAAGTTGACAAAATTTGGAGTAGACTTGATTAAGAAAATAAGAGAGAAGGCTCAAATTACTAAATTCAGGAATGAAGGAGACATTACTACTGACATTACAGAAATAAAAAGGATCCTAAAGGAACATAATGAACAACTGTATACCAACAAAATAGACAAAATTCCTAGGAAGATGCAAGCTACTGAAACTGAGACAAGAAGAAATAAGAAGTTTGAACAGACCTACAAACAATTTGATGGAATTTATAATATGAGAATTTTCCACAAAAATAAATACAGGTCCAGATGGCTTCAGTGGTGAATTCTACCAAACATTTAAAAAAGAGTTAATACCAATCTTTCACCAACTCTACCAAAATTTAAAAAGATACTTCCAACTTATGCTATGAAGCTAGTATTACCCTGATACCAAAACAGGTAAAGACATAACAAGAAAATAAAACTATAGAAAAATATCCCTTATGAATATAAACACAAAACTCGACAAAATACTAGCAAATGGATCAACACAATAAAAAGGATTACATAGGGGCGCCTGGGTGGCTCAGATGGTTAAGCGTCTGCCTTCGGCTCAGGTCATGATCCCAGGGTCCTGGGATCGAGTCCCGCATCAGGCTCCCTGCTCAGCGGGAAGCCTGCTTCTCCATCTGCCTCTGCCTCTGCCTCTCTCTCTCTCTCTCTCTCTCTGACTCTCATGAATAAATAAATAGAAAAAAAAAAAAAAAGGATTACATAAAATGACCACAAATGATTATCCTAGTAATGCAACGTTGGTTAAGATCTACATGTCTGTCAATGTAATGCACCATACTACTAGATTAAGGGACAGAAATGACAATAATCTCAATAGATGCAGGGCAGTGTTTGCAGTGACTGATAATGGATATGAGATTTCTATCTGGGATGATGAAATGTTCTAAAATCAGAGTATGGTGATAGTTGCACAACTCTATAAAATCTATTGAATTGTATGCCTTAAATAGGTAAATTTTATGTCTGCAAATTACATCTCAATAAAGCTTTGAAGTTTCGGTGGGGGGTGAACTAAGCTCTTATTCCATAGCTCATAAGTTACTTCCATAATGTGGCATAGCCTGCTGAATATGGCCACCAAGCTGCTATCAGCATTGACAACAATTACACAAAGAGCTATTCCTTCTCATAATATGATATTAACACCTTTTTTAAAACACGTAATAAAAGAATACTTCATTCTCACATTAGTGCTCTGCGTTAGTCATAGTGGAGGCCTTCCCTCAAAATCATTTTTCAGCATAGAATGGCTCACTGAGTGGTTACTGATTCAAATGACTATCTTTGATTTAACATACAGGCTTCCTTGTAAAATCCACTTTCAGATGTTTACAAGGCGTGAAATGTCTTTCACATTATCATATTCTCCTCCATTAGGTGCACTTGAGAAACCGTGACAAGGCATGCTAGATCATCAGGTTGTGCTGCATTTTCCTGTGTGACAATCCATGCTGTTTCTTTTACTATTGGAAGTCACTGAATGTGATGAAGAAAATCCTATTTCTTTCTCACATGGAAAGCACAGCCTGAAGAAGGTGTTGATACATAATGAATCATAATGCTAATTTGAAAAAGTCTGTCCTCACTATTGTTTTGAAAACTCTTTGACTATCTAAAAAATAATAATTAAAACAGTAAATCTTTATTGAGTCTTTACGGTAAGCCAGACACTACTATAAATGTTTTAGATTCAGTAACTGAATTAAATCTCACACCAAAGTACAAATGGCTACTTTGTCACCATTTTAGAAGTGAGGAATTAATGACACAGAGAGGTGAAGTAACTAATTAAAAAAAAACAGTTTGTAAATTGGATAGTTATAGATGAATGATATAGACAGAGACATAGAAACATAGAATCAGATATATAGATATATTTTTAAACACTACAAACTTCTGATACCTTTGAAAATAATGTGTCTATTTTACAATGCTGTATTGTGTTACTTTTATACATTTATTCTACTATTGAACTTCTAGTTTTTTTCTGTATATGGTCAAGTTAATAGCTTTAGGTAAGTAAAGTTAAATATTTCAAATGAAAAGGTTTACTTGAAACTAATACTTTTGTTAGCACATAAATATGCCTTGAGGTCTTAAAAACTACTACACTGCTTGAACTAATTTTCAAGATGATTCTACAAACTAAAACACTATGTAAAAAATTAAGATTAGGGGCGCCTGGGTGGCTTAGTTAGCTCACTCTGACTCTTGATTTAGGCTCAGGTCATGATCTCAGGGTTGTGAGATCAAGCCCTGCCTCGAGCCCCACATTGGGCTCTGTACTGAGCAAGGAGCCTACTTAAGATTCTTTCTTCTTTCTCCCCTTCCTTCTACCCCCGCACATCCAGCTCTCTCTCTCAAAAAAAAAAAAAAAGTTTAGAGTTCATCTAAGCTACAAGTATCAACAAATAATTTGTTTTAAAAGCTCAAACTTGGGGCTCCTGGGTGGCTCAGCCGTTAAGCGTCTGCCTTCAGCTCGGGTCATGATCCCGGGGTCCTGGGATCGAGCCCCACATCGGGCTCCCTACTTGGTGGGAAGCCTGCTTCTCCCTCTCCCACTCCCCCTGCTTGTGTTCCCTCTCTTGCTGTGTCTCTCTCTGTCAAATAAATAAAATCATTAAAAAAAATAAAAGCTCAAACTTATTTATGTTAATATTAGTAAGGGACTAGTTATGACACCATCATCCCTCAGAACTAAAAGGTAAAATTCTCAAAAAGCACATGGAACTCCATAATGCTTTTCTTTATGTTTACAACATTTTCCATTTAACATTTTTAAAGATAGGAATAGATTTTTCTTTTTAACTCTAAAGGGATTATTTTTATCATAGTAATTATTACTTTATAAAGAAAAACTCAATACAGTTGTTAGTGATAAATGTCATGTTGATAATTTAAACTGAAAGAGTAGTTTTCAAACTGCGTATGAATTTTAATGTTTTTCTTAATGTTTGTCTTTCTAAATCAACACTTACATTTTCATTTCACATATAAAAATAATTTTTTTGCCAACTTTTGCCCATTTCCATAAAATCTTACATATCCTTAATACCAAAGCAATGCTCTATGCTCCGAGAGAAGCTATTGAAAAGAATATTGAAAAAGTTAATAACAATTGTTGGATGACCACACTTTTGAGCATTTACAGAGAAAGGATTTAATGGTAATACTCCAAGTAGCATGCTAATATATATTAAGTAGTACTGAAGTTGCTGTATTTTTAAGGTATCAACTGAGAATAATTCACAAAGAGGTAAATATTAATTATAATTCTGTGGAAATGGACAAAAATAAGACTCTGGAACACTGTGTCTAGGGAATCCTTGATCTTAATTCACATCACAAAGAAGAAAGACTGAACAGTGAGTGCTCACGACTGAAATGTCAGCTTACATATTATTCCTCAGTTTACAGTTAATAAGAAAATGTTGCTACATTTCTGAAATATGAGTGTCTTCAAAAACTGCTTTGTGTAAATAACTGCCCCCCCAGACAATTTTTTAACAGCAAGACAAACAGCAGCAACAGTAAATAAACCTTCCATTTCACAGTCTCCACATCAGATAAGAGCAAGACTGATGATTTTGTGAGTGTTCTCAGTTCACCACCTTATTGGAACAAGTTTTGTTTCAAAGAAAGTTTCTTTCTTTCTTCTTTCTTTCTTTCTTTCTTTCTTTCTTTCTTTCTTTCTTTCTTTCTTTCTTTTTCTTTCTTTCTTTCCTTTCTTTCTTTCTTTCCCTCCTTCCTTCCTTCCTCTTCTTCTTCTTCTTTTTTTTTTTTTGTCAGCTGTTGAGGACAAGGAAAGTTTTCCCCTTCTTATCTCTCTGAGATTCTTTTTATCAGCATCTCTTTTCAAAGCTAAGCACTGGAATTCCATTCGTACCAAAAGAAACAAGTAGACCTAAAAGGGTAGGAATTTAAAACACGAAAGATAGAAAGAATGTAAAGAAATTCTAACAAATGGGATTTGAGGTTTGAAGTTTTGTTCAAAAAATTCCATTTTTCTCAAGTCCATGTACACTTTTTTCAAGTCAAACCACCGATTCTGAAAAAGATAGGGACTCCAAATGTCAGACGGGGACAGGAGGACAGGGAATGCCTCTGGGAGGAAATAGCATATATAATGGGGCCAAAAGTAAAAAGTGAGATGCTGAGTGTTCAGGGCTGAAAATAGAATCAGTTAAAATGTCTCAAGAGGAAGAGCTTTATACACATAAGAAAAAAAAATGCCATTGTGTTTAGAATGTACAGTGAGCAAGGGGGAAGAAAGGATACTTTATAGTTAGAAAGCTAAGACCCTCATAGGTTAAGATAAATATTAATTTTAGCCTAAGAACAATAGAAAGGATTTGGGCATGAACTAAGTTATGAAGGAAGAAGTAAAATTAAATCTGTTTTCAGAAAATGATCTGATATGTAGAAAACCCTAGATTTCAACAAGAAAAACTGTTAGAAGTAATAAATTCAAGCAAAACTGCAAGATACAAAATGAATGAACAAAAATCAGTTGCATTCCTCTACACTAATAATGAACAATCCCAAAAAACAATTAAGAAAATCCCCTTTACAATAGCATCAAAAAGAATAAAATATTCAGGAATAAACTCAACCAAGAGGATGAAATATATGTACACTGAGACTATAAAATATTGCTCAAAGAAACACACTGAGAAATGGAAAGCCACCCTGTATTCATGGATTGAAATACTTAATACTGTTACGATGTTAACACTACCACAAACGATCTACAGATTCAATGCAATCCCTATCAAAATTCTAATAAGAATTTTAAAAAAATAAAAATTTAATCTCAAAGTCATGTAGAAATTTAAAAGACCCCAAACAACCAAAACAATCTTGAAAAACAAAATTGGAGGTCTCACATTTCTGATTTCAAAATCCCTGAGAAGCTGCAGTAAAACAGTGTGGTATTAGCACAATGACAGACATATGACCAATGGAACAGAGGACACAGAAATAAACCCTCATATACGTAAATGATTTTCAACAAGGGTGCAAACATATTTTAACTGGGAAAAGATAGTCTTTTCAATAAATTATATGGGGAAAACTGGATATTAAGAATGAAGCTGAACCCTTACTTTACACCATCTACAAAAGCTAACTCAAAGTAAAGATCTAAACATAAGAGCTACAAGTATAAAATTCTTAGATGAAAACAGAGAGAAAGCTTCATGGCATTGGATTTGGTAGTAATTTCTTAGATATGACACTGAAAGCACAGGGAGTGCGGGGAAATGGATAAATTAGATTATACCAAAATCACAAACTTCTGCGCATGAAAGGACATAATCAACAGAATGAAAATGCAACCCACAGAATGGAAGAAACAATTTGCAAGCATTGTATGTGATAAAGAGTTACTATCCAGAATATATGAAGAACTGCAATTTGACAACAGTAAAAAAAAACCTAATTAAAAAATGGACAAAGGACTTGAATAGACATTTCTTCAAGGAAGATATAGAAATGCCCAATAAGCATGAGAAAAGGTGTTTGACATTACTAATCACTAGGGAAATGTCAGTTAACACCATGAGACAGCACCTCACGCCCACTTGGATGGCTACTAACACAACCACCACCACCACAACAGATATAAGAGGTATACGTAAATATGTGGAGAAATTGGAACCTTTATGTGTTGTTAATAGGAATGTAAAGTGTAGCTTCAAAAGAAAACAGTAGGATGGTTTCTCAAAATATTAAAAATAGAAGCAATTCCACTTCTGAATATATACCCAAAAGAATTAAAAGCAGAGACTGGGTGAGATATTTGTACACCCATGTTCATATCAACGTTATTCACAAAACCAAAAGGGGGAAGTAAGCCAAGTATCATTGACTGATGAATAAATAAACAAAATGTGGTCCATATACAATGGAATAGTATTCAGCCTTAAAGAGGAAGGAAATTCTGACATACGCTACAATATAGATGATCCTTGAGGACATTATGCTAAATGGAAGAAAATAATTACAAAAGCACAAATTTTGTATGATTCCACTTATATGATGTAATGAGAATAGTTAAATTCATAGATACGGGAAGTGGAATGATGGTGTCTAGGGCTCAGGGGAGGAGGGAATGAGTTCTTGTTTATTGAGTACAGTTTCTGTATGGGATGATGAAAACGTTCTGAATCTGGGATGGTGGTGGTTGCACAACAATGTGTATGCACTTAATGTACCTGTACATTTAAAAAGGTTATGATAATTTTATAGCATTTATGTTAAGTGTATTGTATAATTAATTTAATGAACTTTAGTAAATTTAGCAAATATAAATTGATGAGACCGCATAGTATTTTAGTAAGAACAAAGCCTTTTAAGCTAGAAAGACATTTAATACTTGAAATATTTCTGCTACTTTCTAGTGTTGTTACTTCAGGGATATCACCTGAAATAATTTTGACACTAAGGTCCCTTATATTATACTATGACTACTTTGTAAGGGTATGATAAGGAGTAATTGAAATTATGTATTTAGAGTCACTGGTGCAGCACCTGGCCCTTGATATATGTGCAGTAATGATTATTCCTTTGCATTTGCCCTAAGTAATAGCATGGTGTAATTGACTACAAATAGGTCTCTGTGATTTAAATGCAAATATCAATATAACGTATATGAGCTAATACATTTTTTACAGCATACAGGGCTTTTATGTAATATTTTATTTTCATAACCTTTAGAGGTAGGCATTAACAGTCTTATTTTACCAATCTGTGGTCTAAAAATGAAATAATTCTATGATTAGCTTAATGCCATGATTCAACACAATGTTTCCCTACTATAATTTCAATGTTACTTAAATTATTCAAGGAAGGGGAAAAAAAAAATCCAAGCCCTATAAGAAACCATACTTTGGGAAGAAAATTTCTCTTAGAAAGTAAAAATCTATTTTTTGTCTGGATGATTAGGTAACATGAACTCAAAGATTATATCTTACCTTCCTTTCAGTCTTACTTCTAAACCAGTAGTTCAAAGTCTTGGGTATATTAGGCACTCAATAAGCATTTGTTGAACTGAAATGGTAAAAACTATTGATCTGAAATACTGCATCTGTGGCTTGGTTCTTTATGCACCCTATTCATATCATTTATGTAGTAATTTATTTTTTTAAATTTAAATTGTGATTGTGTTTCATAGAAATACACTCAAATGCTAAAATTTAACATTGATAAATTATACCTTGGGAAAAGAATTCAACAAACATACATTTGCCCGGTGTAGTTAACATATTGCAGAATCCCTGACAATACGATATAATGGGAAGAAACTTCGGACAAGACTCAAGAGAACTGCCTTTTCATTCTAAGTTCCAGATTAGCTCTGCTCCTATCCAGCTATCCTTGAGCCGAACATTTAAGTGTTTCCTGCCTAAATTCTGCATTTGCCCGATGGAGATGATAGTATCTATTCTACCGATATTGTAAGCTTGCTTTTCCCAAATCATTAGACTCCATGTAACACAATATTTCAAATCACTAACAAGTTTTGTGATCATAGGCAAACCTCTGAGCATCTCCATCTGTAAAGAGAGATAGTAATAGTACCTGCCTTCTAGTTTAATGAGAATCAAACCAGTTAATATTTATATAGGATGTAGAACAGTATTTGGCACATAGAAAGCCCTGGATTAAGTGTTTGTTAAATATACTTTTATGTGCATGTGTGTGTGCACACTTTAAAAAGTATAAAAATGCATCTTTAATATTAAGATCAATTAGTATTTTTCTCCTAAAATGCTGCTTTCCTTCAGTATGTGCATTTAAAGTACTTGAGTCCATTTCCACATGTGAAAAATTGGCTTATCTTTTATTTAACTTGTGTTTCTGACCATTAAATGTTCACACGTATTCCATGCTCAGTAAGATAGAGGTAAATATAGAAATCTAGCCTGATGCTAGAAATTAAGAAGAAATTTTTTTCCCCTGTAAAAACAAGACACTTTTAACCTGGAAAGAGAGGAGACAATAAAGACTACTGAAGTCAGCTCGTTTATAGACTGTCTGTTGTTCAATCCAAGATTTTAAGGTGCATGAAATTCTCGCTTTGGGTTGTCAGAGAGAACTTTGAAGAAGAGGAAAGAATCCATGAAAACTACAGTTAATAAAAGATCCTCCCATTCCTTTAACTACACCAACCTGATTGTAGACACAGGCTGCCTTTGGGGAGAAGTACTATAATGTGGCCAGAACATAGTGAGCAGAACATAACTGCCATAGCTAACAACAGACTCATTAGATGCTGGTAACTAGCCACCATTAGCAAATGCTGTGCACAATATACAAAAGTAGTGTTAAGTAGGATTCCTGGATTGGTTGGGACCAAAGATTAACCTCAAAAGAAGCAAGCTTGAGATTTATTTATTAAATATTAAGGTATTATTTACTCACAGTAAAATATTCCTTTAATGAGCTTAAACCAATTAATATGAATTTTGATGAACCTCTAATTGTTTTGTTATAGGTTATTTTTTTAGGACAGTGCTAAGTTTGAAGGAAAATATTGCTGTGATCATTATATCAAATATGAATTTACCCCATAAAATTAGTCCACATTTAATCATGGAAAACTACATCAACAATTAATGATGTACTGTATGGTGACTAAGATAACATAATAAAATAAAATAAAAATTTAAACTAAAAAAAATAATAAAATTAGTCCACATTTTCAAGGATATTCTAATATTCTGATGAATGTTCATAAAAGTATTTTAACTTTCAAATATTTTTAAGTGGATATTTGGTGATTTCAAATAAAGAAAACTTCACTGGGCAAATATTTACAAATTCAAAACCAAATGGAGAGTATGCTAAGTTGGACTAACGAGACAGCAGAAGCCCGATGTGGTAGAATATGGGCGAGATGGTGAAGCAGCTAGGGAAGGAAGAGAAATGGTCTCTCCTCTAAAGGTCTGTTTAGCAATATAGGGAGAAAATAAAGACAATTTGAAAACGCAGTTCTACAAATGTATAAACAAAAAAGCAGAATCAGCCCTACAAATACCAAGAACAAATTAATGGTTGCCGGAAGGGAGGGAATGGGGGGATGGGCAATATGGGTAAGGGAAGTGGGAGATACAAGTTTGCAGTTATGGAATGAATAAGCCACAAGAATAAAAGGCACAGCATAGGTAATATAGTCAATGATACTGTATTTGCCTTGTATGATGACAGATGGTAATGAAATGTAGAGAAGTTCAATCACTATGCTATATACCTGAAACTAATGTAACATTGTGATACAACTATTCTCAAATAAAAACAATTAAAATACAGTAAAAATGCAGTTCTAGGAATTATAAATGTAAAAATGTATTCATGACATTTTGAAAATAAAAAAACCCAATTATTAAAAATATGTTGAGTTGGGGATGCCTGGGTGGCTAAGTCAGTTGAGTGTCCGACTCTTGATTTTGGCTCAGGTCATGATCTCAGGGTCCTGGGATCAGGCCCCATGTCCAGCTCCCTGCTCAGTGGGGAGTCTGCTTGGGGACTTTCACTCTCTCTCTCTGCCCTGCCCCCTCCTAAAATCAATAAATCTTTAAAGAAAAAAAACATGTTGAGTTGACCTGGAAAAGAATTAAACTAATGTATCTCTAAGTAATATTTTCACATGTAGATTTTCCCTATAGTCATTATGCATTTTAACTAATAAAATTATTGAATTCTGAGAAAGAGAAAACCATAAGACTATAAAGAAAATATAATCAAATACAGATTAATTGGGCAGCACCCCCAGTTACTTAAACTTCAAAGACTGGAAAATTCTCTTTAATGATACTTTAGTCATCTAATAAGAAAAAAAATCATTCAGAAATCATGTTGGTAATATATCTAGCTCAATAGTCAATGTTTTATGTACTGGGTACTTTATACTGAATCCCTGCATATACACTTCAAGAGATGTATTAACTCTTACTTTATCAAAACGCACTGCAGTAATTACTTTTTTTAAAATTATTTTATTGTTATGTTAATCCCCATACATTACATCATTAGTTTTTGATGTAGTGTTCCATGATTCATTGTTTGTGCATAAGACCCAGTGCTCCATGCAGAACGTGCCCTCCTTAATACCCATCACCAGGCTAACCCATCCTCCCACCTCCCCCAGAACCCTCAGTTTGTTTTTCAGAGTCCCTATGTTTATAGTAATTACTTCTGACACCTATATACCTAGAAAGGAACAAGTAAGTTTTTGAAATAATATATTCTTTAGGAATCTACCTTTTGGGATAATTACATTTAAATATACCTTTCATTTTATATGTATTTGGCATAGTGATATCAGTAATTACTCACAGTATGAAGAAATATTTTGTTGTAATGAATTTATCCAGTTTTTTTTAAAAGAAGAAAGAGTCATGGATTATTTCAAGAAGAATCTTAACTAATATTCTATGTTCATTAACTCACTTCAGATATATTAAACATAGTCAAGTTAGCAGTGTTGATTTTGGGTGTTGATCAACCAGTGTGATGATTAATCCAGAATTATATGGACTTTTTAGGTAGTAAAATAAGAATTACTTGAAATTTAAATGCATTTAATTAAAAGTTAGGTTTAGTTAGAAATATGACTGAAGCATTTTTCCTCAATTTATGCTTGTATTTGGGGTGCCTGGGTGGCTCAGTCAGTTAAGCATCTGCCTTCAGCTCAGGTCATGAATCCAGGGTCCTGAGATCTAGCCCTGCATTCGGCTTCCTATTCAGAGGGGAGTCTCCTTCTCCCTCTGCCTCTGCCTAACCCTCCCCACCCCCCTGGCTTGTGTGCTCTCTCTCCCTCTCTCTCTCTCTCTCTCAAATAAAATATTTAAAAATAAATAAAAATTATACTTACATTTGCATTATAATACACAAAACTCCAAAATAGGAACATCTAAACTCTACTTATTCTAAAAAAAGTGTAAGGCATAGTAAATAGCATAACCAATATGAGGCATGGGAGATAAAAATTTATCACTCAATAAAGAAAGGAAAACATTTACTAAGAAACAAGGAAAGGGAAATTTAATTGGTTTGTAATCAGAATATATATCTGCATTATGGATGCTCTTATTTTCATATAAATTAAAGAATGCTACAAGTTTGTGCCACAATGCTTGCTATGTGTGAATTAATAGGAATTAGATGGAAAAATGTCATTAATTGTTTAATATTCCTTAGCAAATTTTTCTTGACCATTCTCAATTTCAGTTTTCAGTAAATGCAAACTTAGAGTTTGTGCTGCTGGGAACAATGTAGTATGTTCTATCATAGGGTAGTTGCTACTAGAGTGAGAAAAATGGGGTTATCATTTATTGCAGCTTCTGTAAAACCAAAGGCCCACACTGGAAGTTTTGTTCACTGCAGCTCCTTCCTTATTCATTCTACATCTGGTCATAATAAAGTTGGTTTTAAAAAAGTAGAAGAAAACACCCCCCACACACACCCACACACACACACCCTAATTGCCAAAATTTCTAAAATAATAAAAACAGTGACAATAAAACCAGCTATCTGGAAACAGAAGAGGAATACTTCCTTATCACCACCAAATTAGTTGGTTTAGCATTTTTTTCCTTTTAAAGTAATAATAGTAATTTGAATAATAAAACCACATATTTTAAGTAGTACTTTTTCTTGAATTAATTTCTATTGAGATTATATGATCTCACAGATACTGAACACTGTTATACTAAGATTCAAATTCTGGCCTAGCTCTATATTTTTGTTTGTTTGTTTTGGACATTATTACAATGGGAAAATAAGGAGACAGGTTTATAATTGGCTCCAAATTCACAGAAGATTATAAGAAATAAAAATTTATCTGTTGATTTATTGTCTTAGTAAAATATTTTCAGGTGAAAAAATGTTGTCATCTAAAAATGATAAGATTTATCACTTTCATTATGTACATATTAACCAAATTAAGTCACATCTGCTTTTTAAATAGAAGTAACTGATCTAAATATTAATATATTCTTGTTTAATCAAAGTTTGACTTCAGATTAAAAATTATGAAAGTGAAAGATGATGATGTTTAATGATGCCTTCTTAAAATTTTCTTAAGAACATGAAATATAAAGAGAATTGAATGCTGGAAATATTCTTGAACAGAATAGAGAAATATTAAATGAAAAAATAAATGCCCCCTTCATGATAAAAATTCTCAACAAAGTTTAGTGGAAATATATTTCAACATAATAAAGGCTATACATGAAAACCCCACAGCTAGTATCATAATCAATGGTGAAAAACTGACAACTTTTCCCCTAGATCAGGAACAAGGTGAGGATGTCCACTCTCACCATTTTTATTCATTCTAGTACTGGAAGTCCTAGTCACAGCAGTCAGACAAGAAAAAATAAATAAAAAGCCTCTAGATTGGTAAGAAAGAAGTAAAACTTCCACTATTTGTATATAGAAAACCTAAAACTCCACCAAGAAACTACTAGTACTGATAAACAGATTCAGTAAGGTTGCAGGATACAAAATCAATGTACAGAAATCTGTGGCACTTTTATATACTAATAATGAAGTAGCAGAAAGAGAAATTAAGACAAAAATCCCATTTATACTTGCACCAAAAATAAAATACCTAGGAATAAATGTAACCAAAGAAGTTAAAGACCTGACTGAAAATCATACAATTTTGATGAAAAAAGTCATAGACAACACAAATGGAAAGATATTCCATTCTCATGGATTGGAAGAATAAATATTGTTAAAATGTCCATACTACCCAAAGCAATCTACATATTTAATGCAATCCCCATCAAAATACCAACAGCATTTTTTCTTTATTTTTCTTTTTTCTTTTTTGTCTTTAAAGATTTTATTTACTTATTTGACAGAGAGAGACACAGCGAGAGAGGGAACACAAGCAGGGGGAGTGGGAGAGGGAGAAGCAGGCTTCCAGCAGAGCAGGGAGCCCGATGCGGGGCTCCATCCCAGGACCCTGGGATCATGACCTGAGCCGAAAGCAGACGTTTAACGACTGAGCCACCCAGGCGCCCCAGCATTTTTCACTAGAACAAATAATCCTACAATTTGTATGGAACCACAAAAGATCCAGAATAACTAAAGAGATCTTGAAAAAGAAGAACAACGTGGAGGCATCACAATCCCGATTTCAAGATCTACTACAAACTTGTAGTAATCAAAACAGTATGGTACTGACACAAAAAATAGACACATAGACCAAAAGAACAGAATAGAGAGCCCAGAAATAAACCCTTGAAGAGCTGAGTTCTCAAAAGGGATATTCTCCACTTCTCCCATGCCATTCAAATACCCCCTAGACCTCACTCTAGAGAAATTGGTACTATGTTCAGGGTCTGGAAGGTAATGTTTTTGCTCATTGTACTTTTTTAATTTGGCCAGATCCCCTTGTATTTGGAAGATATTCTTATAACATCTCTAGGATGCTTTTTAATAGATTTTCTTGTCTGTTTCTTTAAATTATTTTTGCTTACATAAGGGATATCAGAGAGGATATAAATAACTATTTTATTCTTCCAGGAGACTGTGAGAGTGTGTGTGTGTGTGTGTGTGTGTATGTGTGTGTGTATTTAGGCCATTAAGATTTGTACAGATTTCTAGAAGAAAAATAATCGCATGATTTAGGATTACTTATAAATAGATTTTTGAATTGTTTTTTTTAATTTTATTTTGTTATGTTAGTCACCATACAATACATCATTAGTTTTTGATGTAGTGTTCCATGATTCACTGTTTTCATGTAACACCCAGTGCTCCATGCAGTATGTGCCCTCCTTAATACCCATCACCAGGCTAACCCATGCCCCCATTCCCCTCCCCTCTAGAACCCTGTTTGTTTCTCAGAGTCCATAGTCTCTCATGCTTCATTTCTGCCTTCGATTTCCTCCCCCTTCATTTTTCCCTTCCTTCTCCTAATGTCCTCCATGCTATTCCTTATGTTCCACAAATAAGTGAAACCATATGATAATTGACTTTTTCTGCTTGACTTATTTCACTTAGCATAATCTCCTCCAGTCCCATCCATGTTGATGTAAAAGTTGGGTATTCTTCCTTTCTGATGGCTGAGTAATATTCCATTGTATATATGGACCACATCTTCTTTTATTTTTTTTTAATTTTTTATTGTTATGTTAATCCCCATACATTACATCATTAGTTTTCGATATAGCGTTCCATGATTCATTGTTTGTGCATAACACCCAGTGCTCCATGCAGAACGTGCCCTCCTCAATACCCATCACCAGGCTAACCCATCCTCCCAACCCCCTCCCCTCTAGAACCCTCAGTTTGTTTTTCAGAGTCCATTGTCTCTCATGGTTCTTCTCCCCCTCCGATTTCCCCCCCTTCATTCTTCCCCTGCTGCTACATTCTTTTTCTTCTTTTTTTCTTTCTTAACATATATTGCATTATTTGTTTCAGAGGTACAGATCTGAGATTCAACAGTCTTGCACAATTCACAGCGCTTACCAGAACACATACCCTCCCCAGTGTCCATCACCCAGTCACCCCATCCCTCCCACCCCACCCCCCACTCCAGCAACCCTCAGTTTGTTTCCTGAGATTAAGAATTCCTCATATCAGTGAGGTCATATGATACATGTCTTTCTCTGTTTGACTTATTTCGCTCAGCATAATACCCTCCAGTTCCATCCACGTCGTTGCAAATGGCAAGATCTCATTCCTTTTGATGGCTGCATAATATTCCATTGTATATATATACCACATCTTCTTTATCCATTCATCTGTCGATGGACATCTTGGCTCTTTCCACAGTTTGGCTATTGTGGACATTGCTGCTATAAACATCGGGGTGCACGTAGCCTTTCGGGTCCCTACTTTTGTATTTTTGGGGTAAATACCCAGGAGTGCAATTGCTGGATCATATGGTAGCTCTATTTTCAACTTTTTGAGGAACCTCCATACTGTTTTCCAGAGTGGCTGCACCAGCTTGCATTCCCACCAACAGTGTAGGAGGGTTCCCCTTTCTCCGCATCCCTGCCAACATCTGTCATTTCCTGACTTGTTAATTTTAGCCATTCTGACTGGTGTGAGGTGGTATCTCACTGAGGTTTTGATTTGGATTTCCCTGATGCCGAGCGATATTGAACACTTTTTCATGTGTCTGTTGGCCATTTGGATGTCTTCTTTGGAAAAATGTCTGTTCATGTCTTCTGCCCATTTCTTGATTGGATCATTTGTTCTTTGGGTGTTGAGTTTGATAAGTTCTTTATAGATTTTGGATACTAGCCCTTTATCTGATATGTCATTTGCAAATATCTTCTCCCATTCTGTCGGTTGTCTTTTGGTTTTGTTGACTGTTTCCTTTGCTTTGCAAAAGCTTTTTATCTTGATGAAGTCCCAATAGTTCATTTTTGCCCTTGCTTCCCTTGCCTTTGGCGATGTTTCTAGGAAGAAGTTGCTGCGGCTGAGGTCGAAGAGGTTGCTGCCTGTGTTCTCCTTTAGGATTTTGATGGACTCCTGTCTCACACTGAGGTCTTTCAACCACTTGGAGTCTATTTTTGTGTGTGGTGTAAGGAAATGGTCCAGTTTCATTCTTCTGCATGTGGCTGTCCAATTTTCCCAACACCATTTGTTGAAGAGACTGTCTTTTTCCCATTGGACATTCTTTCCTGCTTTGTCAAAGATTAGTTGACCATAGAGTTGAGGGTCCATTTCTGGGCTCTCTATTCTGTTCCATTGATCTATGTGTCTGTTTTTGTGCCAGTACCATACTGTCTTGATGATGACAGCTTTGCAATAGAGCTTGAAGTCCGGAATTGTGATGCCGCCAGCTTTGCTTTTCTTTTTCAACATTCCTCTGGCTATGCGGGGTCTTTTCTGGTTCCATACAAATTTTAGGATTATTTGTTCCATTTCTTTGAAGAAAGTGGATGGTATTTTGATGGGGATTGCATTGAATGTGTAGATTGCTCTAGGTAGGATTGACATCTTCACAATATTTGTTCTTCCAATCCATGAGCATGGAACGTTTTTCCATTTCTTTGTGTCTTCCTCAATTTCTTTCATGAGTATTTTATAGTTTTCTGAGTACAGATCCTTTGCCTCTTTGGTTAGATTTATTCCTAGGTATCTTATGGTTTTGGGTGCAATTGTAAATGGGATCGACTCCTTAATTTCTCTTTCTTCTG
>NW_022589718.1:21973271-22071955 GCF_004348235.1 Phoca vitulina
CAGAAGAAAGAGAAATTAAGGAGTCGATCCCATTTACAATTGCACCCAAAACCATAAGATACCTAGGAATAAATCTAACCAAAGAGGCAAAGGATCTGTACTCAGAAAACTATAAAATACTCATGAAAGAAATTGAGGAAGACACAAAGAAATGGAAAAACGTTCCATGCTCATGGATTGGAAGAACAAATATTGTGAAGATGTCAATCCTACCTAGAGCAATCTACACATTCAATGCAATCCCCATCAAAATACCATCCACTTTCTTCAAAGAAATGGAACAAATAATCCTAAAATTTGTATGGAACCAGAAAAGACCCCGCATAGCCAGAGGAATGTTGAAAAAGAAAAGCAAAGCTGGCGGCATCACAATTCCGGACTTCAAGCTCTATTGCAAAGCTGTCATCATCAAGACAGTATGGTACTGGCACAAAAACAGACACATAGATCAATGGAACAGAATAGAGAGCCCAGAAATGGACCCTCAACTCTATGGTCAACTAATCTTTGACAAAGCAGGAAAGAATGTCCAATGGGAAAAAGACAGTCTCTTCAACAAATGGTGTTGGGAAAATTGGACAGCCACATGCAGAAGAATGAAACTGGACCATTTCCTTACACCACACACAAAAATAGACTCCAAGTGGTTGAAAGACCTCAGTGTGAGACAGGAGTCCATCAAAATCCTAAAGGAGAACACAGGCAGCAACCTCTTCGACCTCAGCCGCAGCAACTTCTTCCTAGAAACATCGCCAAAGGCAAGGGAAGCAAGGGCAAAAATGACCTATTAGGACTTCATCAAGATAAAAAGCTTTTGCACAGCAAAAGAAACAGTCAACAAAACCAAAAGACAATCGACAGAATGGGAGAAGATATTTGCAAATGACATATCAGATAAAGGGCTAGTATCCAAAATCTATAAAGAACTTATCAAACTCAACACCCAAAGAACAAATGATCCAATCAAGAAATGGGCAGAAGACATGAACAGACATTTTTCCAAAGAAGACATCCAAATGGCCAACAGACACATGAAAAAGTGCTCAACATCGCTCGACATCAGGGAAATCCAAATCAAAACCTCAATGAGATACCATCTCACACCAGTCAGAATGGCTAAAATTAACAAGTCAGGAAAGGACAGATGTTGGCGGGGATGCGGAGAAAGGGGAACCCTCCTACACTGTTGGTGGGAATGCAAGCTGGTGCAGCCACTCTGGAAAACAGTATGGAGGTTCCTCAAAAAGCTGAAAACAGAGCTACCCTACGACCCAGCAACTGCACTACTGGGTATTTACCCCAAAGATACAAATGTAGGGATCCGAAGCAGTACGTGCACCCCAATGTTTATAGCAGCAATGTCCACAATAGCCAAACTATGGAAAGAGCCAAGATGTCCATTGACAGATGAGTGGATAAAGAAGATGTGGTATATATATATGTATATATATATATATATATATATATATATATATACACACACACACACATACACAATGGAATATTATGCAGCCATCAAAAGGAATGAAATCCTGCCATTTGCAACGACGTGGCTGGAACTGGAGGGTATTATGCTGAACGAAATAAGTCCATCAGAGAAAGACGTATCATATGACCTCACTGATATGAGGAATTCTTTTTTTTTTTTTTTTAAGATTTTATTTATTTATTTGAGAGAGAGAGAATGAGAAAGAGAGAGAGCATACGAGAGAGGGGAGGGTCAGAGGGAGAAGCAGACTCCCCGCTGAGCAGGGAGCCCGATGCGGGACTCGATCCAGGGACTCCAGGATCATGACCTGAGCCGAAGGCAGTCGCTTAACCAACTGAGCCACCCAGGCGCCCCGATATGAGGAATTCTTAATCTCAGGAAACAAACTGAGGGTTGATGGAGTGGTGGGGTGTGGGAGGGATGGGGTAGCTGGGTGATAGACATTGGGGAGGGTATGTGCTATGGTGAGCGCTGTGAATTGGGTAAGACTGTTAAATCACAGACCTGTATCTCTGAAACAAATAATACATCTTTAAAAAAAAAAGGAAAGATAGCAAGAAGGGAAAAATGAAGGGGGGAAAATCGGAGGGGGAGATGAACCATGAGAAACGATGGACTCTGAGAAACAAACTGAGGGTTCTAGAGGGGAGGGGGTTGGGGGGATGGGTTAGCCTGGTGATGGGTATTAAACAGGGCACATACGGAACGGAGCACTGGGTGTTATACGCAAACAATGAGTCATGGAACACTACATCAAAAACTAATGATGTAATGTATGGTGATTAACATAACATAATAAAATTAAAAAAAGATAAAACTAAAAAAAAATCCCATAGTGTTTTATAATTTACAAAGAACTTTCACATGCAGATTGCTCCTGTAATTTTTACAATAATATATTCAGGTAGGCAAAGTGAGAAATTATATTTACAAAGTACTTATGCACATATCAATAGTGGTAACTGATATCTCCATTTTACATATGAGAAAAAGGCCTTTAAAATTATGACTTTTCCTGTATCTCAGAGTACATAAGTGAGCCCATTATCATTCTACAAGTGTTTTGACTTACCTGGTTTGCCTATTTCCCTGGTCTTTCTATACATGTTTTTAGTTCTTATCATTGTTATTCAAGTAGAAGAGTACTGCTGGGGCCACATGGAATATAAAACTTAGTTTCGGGGCGCCTGGGTGGCTCAGTCATTAAGCGTCTGCCTTCGGCTCAGGTCATGATCCCAGGGCCCTGGGATCGAGCCCCGCATCGGGCTCCCTGCTCCTCGGGAAGCCTGCTTCTCCCTTTCCCACTCCCCCTGCTTGTGTTTCCTCTCTCGCTGTGTCTCTCTCTGTCAAATAAATAAAATCTTTAAAAAAAAAAAAAAAAACTTAGTTTCATCTCACTGAAATATATCTATATTCTTTTAAAGGTGCTTTAAAATAATCAGCATTATCTGAATTATTTTTGTCTTTTTTCATTTTCTTGTTATCAACTTTTTATTAAGCAATAGGTCTGTGGTAGGCAGAAAAATGGTCCCCAAGGATGCCCACATCTTAATCCCTGGGATGTATGAATATGCTACTCTATATGGCAGAAGGAACTTTCAGAGATAATTAAAGTTAAGGACCTTGAGAGAGATTATCTTGGATTATTTGGGTGAGCCCAATGTAACCACTAGGTTACATTATAAAATGTATAAGGAGGCAGGAGACAGAGTCAGAGGGAAATATAGACATTTGAGAATGGCCAGAGAGATACAACATTAGTGGCTCTTTTTTTTTTTTTTTGCTTTTTTATTGTTATGTTAATCCCCATACATTACATCATTAGTTTTAGATATAGTGTTCCATGATTCATTGTTTGTGCATAACACCCAGTGCTCCATGCAGAAAGTGCCCTCCTCAATACCCATCACCAGGCTAACCCATCCTCCCACCCCCCTCCCCTCTAGAACCCTCAGTTTGTTTTTCAGAGTCCATCGTCTCTCATGGTTCGTCTGCCCCTCCGATTTCCCCCCCTTCATTCTTCCCCTCCTGCTACATTCTTCTTTTTTTTTTTTTTCTTTCTTAACATATATGGTGGCTTTTAAGATGGAAAAAGAGGGCCAAGAGCCAAGGAATGTTGGTGGCCTCTAGAAGCTGGAAAATGCAAGCAAATACTCTCCTCTAGAGTCTCCAGAAAGGAATACAGCCCAACTAACATGTTGATTTCAGCCCCGTGAGATCGCTCCTGACTTCTAACTTACAGAACTCTAAGACAATAAATTTGTGTTAGTTTGAGCCACCAAGTTTGTGGGATTTGTTACGGTAGCAATAGAAAACTGATAGAGGGACCACTCATGTAAATTTAATTATATACAGGAATATGTAATACATACTCTTTTGCAGTCAAATCTTACTTCGAACTTCTCAACACATCTTACTTTTTTTTTTTTTTAGGGCTATTGTACCAATTCCCATAAATTCATTAATTTTTTTTTTTTTTTTTACTGTTACCTCTCAGGAATCTGGAAAGAATAGTATGTGATTTGAGACACATATCCTAAATGCACAACCCATAAAGTACTAAATACTTTTTGATAAAGCTGTCTGTATGAAATATTTTACAGATAATATGAGCTATATGAAATGCTCTCTGGAAAACACTCTAGAGAATGGGCACCACCAGGTTAGAAGCAGCTTCTGGTAATCAAAACTGCTAAATGTTTACCCACCAATAATGGAAAATATCTTCTTGGGGATTCTAGACTTGTTACCATGGATGTTGTTTGCTAACACCGATTGTTTTCGTAACTGCTTATAGAAACTCCATGCTGTCACCCTTCTGTTCTCTCATCAAAGCAGCTTTGCGGTGGCAGTTAGACATTTTTTATGATTTCAGATGTCTCCGCATTGAACTATACATTATACTTGAGAATGTGATGATCAGAGCTTCAATGCAGGTAGAAACATATAGCTCCTACTTTTCTCCACTTAGCAATAGTATGAGAGAAAGTTATAATATCTGAATTATTTAAAAATTGTTAGAAACCTTGATTTCTCTTTTGTAATACTCATCACACCAAAGGTTTCTTATTTAAAAATTTTATTGTTATTAATTCCTCAATTTTATAGGTGACTTTTTAATTGCTACTTCCAAGTGGTTGATACAATTCTAGTACATGGTTGATAGTCAATGAATGTTGCTTGTAAATGTTTTAATGATATGCCTCTTATCACTGTCACTTATTTAGTTTTAAAACTGAGAAAACATTCATTCTTTTACCCTGTACTGCTAAATAGTTAATCCTCGTCCTTGAAGACTCTATCTTCATTCTTCTACACATCACTGCCATTGTTCCTCTGGCCTGAGAGAGACTACCATTCTTCCCTTCATTCTTGGTTCAATCCCAACCCCTCCAATCTGGATATTACATCCTGCTTCCTTGGGAAACTTGCCTCATTCATTATATTTTCTTTCTTCCAAATCTTCAATCTTTCCTTCATTCCTAGATTACCCTACTCAATATAGAAAGAAGATAATTTTTTAATTATAAAAATTTTGTCTTTCGGCTTTTTACCTTATCAGTTACAAACAAGCTCCCTAATTAATTAGAGGTTAAGGCTTAAATCTTTGCATGTCTTGCAAGAAGGTCGAAGATTGGCCCTTGACTTCATTTCCAACATGCTTTTCTCAAATCATTTTTGGAACTATCTTGAGCAACATCAAATACCTTTCAGTGCCTCTGCTGTACTGTATTTTCTCTATGTTTTTGTAATTTCCACCCTTTCTCTCTGCAATGCTCTTATCATCCTACTAACCTTGCCAGGATCAACTCAGAAAGGCTTTTCTAAAAGAAAGCCATACCCCATTCTCCCTGGGCCCCACCCCAATTGGGTTAGGTTCACTCTTGTGAATTCTCATCCCTCATTATATAATCTAATCTACACTCTAGCCATATTGTACATTATTTAAGGACAAAGATTATATTCATCATCTGTCTATGATTATTTTGTATTTCTATTGCCTCGCACAGTGTGTAATACATAAAAGGCATGCAATATATGTTGGTAAGATGATAATTAAATATCCTTAAATTTTTTCTATTGAGTTAGGTCTTCAGGGAATAGCAAGTTAAACTCTTGGAAGGCAAGGATGGGTCCTCATTACATTTTTCCTTCTTATAGAACTTAACACTTCATGCATAAAAATTGCTAAACAAAAAATTAAATGTAAAGCTAGAATACTACAGCTATTAGAGTATAGGCTTCAATGGCAGGATTCTGAGTTCAAATCCTTTTTTTCAATTTTTGGAAGATGAATTGGAGCCACAAATCTTCCATATAATTATCTCTATCTCTTTCTTCCATATAGGCTCCATTTTTCTTCTTTATTTACTTCTACTTAGCTAATTGCTTTTTTCTGTTTCACTGTCTTTTTGCTTTTGCTTTTGTTTTCATCACTTATCTTCCATTTCTTTCTCTTCCTCTGAGTATGTGTGTAGATTCATATGTGCACCATGCGTGTTTCGGAGTATGTAAGTGTGGGTGGTTTGTCAACCACAACACCCTGTTAATGTAACAGAAAAGCTACAAGCCAAAACAAAGAGTGACTCCAAATGCAGACCAACAATGCAAACATAAATAAAATCATACAAAGCGTAGGAGCTGAACAGAGACAACACTAAGGTTGTTACAATTTGACTTTTTCTTCTTTTGGCTTTTGTACATTCTTACTGTCCTGTTTTATTCTTTTCTAGTCTCTCCTGCTCCCCCCTCTGCTTTTTCACCTATTCCTCTTCCAGAAATCATCTTTTCAGTGTTACCTTAGCTTGTTGTTAAAGCTAAATTTCTTTTAGCTTTTGAATAGTGAAAGAAATGAAGATTTTTCTTTGGTGTGGAAATCAGAATAGCTGCAAAAAGTTCACAATAAAAGTGCCCAGGTAAGCTGGGCTCCCCTCCAGCTCTGTGGGGATTACAACAGTATATTTGGAGCTAATACATTGTGATCCTCTTCCTAGGCATGGGGAAGGTTGAGGGATAAGAGGGAAGAGCATTAAAGGGAGATTTGACTGAGTTTTCTACACTGTGTCCAGATTCTTATTCCTATCATGTCATTCCTGTATATTCTTATGCCTGGTGACTGCTGTTTAAAGCACATCATTCTCCCTGCTCAGCGGGGAGTCTGCTTCTCCCTCTGACCCTCCTCCCTCTCATGCTCTCTCTCTCTCATTGTCTCTCTCACAAATAAATAAAAAAATCTTAAAAAAAATAAATAAAAAAAAAAATAAAGCACATCATTGCCATCGTGCATTTTCCATTTTTTCTTGCTACTTTGTTGCCATTGGTGGCTGGGAGGGAACCCATGGTTTCCACAGATTAAATAAATTCAGTTAATCATTTCTCAATATATTTAAGGAACTATTTGAAATTATAGGTTAGTTCAGGGAACATGATAAAGAATACATCGTCTTAGCAGTAAAACAAAGGGATCATTCTGTACCCTATTCATTTAATTATGCTCTTCACAGAGTGTGAATCCCAATACAGAGCACTTCAGGGTATTTGTCTGAAACTCAGAAATCTTCTTTGGCTTTCTCTGGATGACATTTTATCCAGTTGTCCTTACTTTATCAAAAAGTATTTAGCACTTTACCTTATGGGGTTGTACATTTAGGATATGTGTCCCAAAGTACTTACTACTTTCCAAAATCCATATAGGATATAATAGGAAAAAAAAAGAATAAATTCATGGGAATAAATACAATAACCCTGACAACCCAATAAAGGAAGGTTGTTTATTCAATTTTTGGCCATAAGTCCAATTCTTATGGACTTATGGAATAGATGGACAACTATTTCTATATAAAAATGCTCATTACAATTTTATATATTATAAAATTGGAAATAATCTAAATGTCCACTAACAGGCACATGACCAAATAAATTTTGATAGTGACATTAACTAGAATCCCATCCATCTATTAGAAACGGTCTTTCAAAAATACAGTAAATGGCTTGGGGATATATTCATAATTTGTAAAACAGTATCACAATTTGTGGAAAGAAATTACAAAACGAAGACTGGTACTGATTCAAAATAGCACCCAGCTTCATTGGCTTTTGTCCCAGAATTAAGTATGGAAAATTGTCCTCTAAGTAAAGCAAATCCTCTACACAGGAAAGCTCCTCGTATGCAAAGGAAAGCTCCTGAGAGAAAGTCAGAGTAGAGCTTCAGGTAATGCTGAGCCTCCTGAAAAGACGAGGAGGAGGAAAAAAAGGAAAATGTGAAGAGCAACTTTCTTTAAAGAGGAAATAAAGTCTTTCAACTTTAGAGGAAAATTCTTTTTTTTAAATTGGAAACTACATGGACTCCCAATACCCTGTCTGCTCTTCACCCAGTCACCTTATAGGTGAGATCACTATGGTTACCCTGCTCACTTACAGAGAGCTGCTCCCATGGCCCTCATTCTGGAAAGCCCTGTGAGGAAGCCAACCTCTACAGTTGCCAAGGAAACCTCTACCAGTTGCATATACTGTAGATTTTAATCACCTGGTAGTAAATTTGACCAACTGGCCAGGAAACACCAAGTACTTGAGAAAAACCAGTGGTATTAAAGAAAGAATCAATATTTAAAAAAAAAAATGGCAACAGCACAGAATTATTTCCTACCTTGAGTTGAAACTGAATAGTTTGATCTAAAAGCAGATTTCATGTTCTAGGGAAAAACAACCACAGCAGCTCAGTCAATCCCTTTTCTCTCAAGACTCCTCTGATGATTCTGATTATTAGTTTAATTCCAATCAAGCCCCAAACAAGGTACCGGCTTCCTAGGGCACTTAATTGCATTCATAAGAGTTTATGTGCAAGGGGAATTTTCAGCCTAATGCCAAGTAATTGACAACTAAATTTTTTCCTGGTTTCAATCCAAATATTTATTCTTAACATGGGCAAAAGTTTAGGATTTGTAGTATTTACATAGCTTCCAACTATCTCCATTGCTGCAAGACATGGACCATATATAAGTCTCATGTGGTAATCACTAACATTTATCTTTGTTATTGTCACCTGGTATCTTCATCAATGTCAAAATAAGAGTCTTAAAAAAAATGAAGCTCTGCAGTTTTACTGGCCCAACAACAGAGGTTTTACTGAATAAACCCTATCTCTGCATGACAGAGAATGGGCAGCAGAAACATCTCTGACAGCTGTTGCATGATGGAGTAGGATAAAGGTCATTTCCTGCAAATGTTAGGGGTTTTTAAGAATCCCATAGGCATTGGAGAAATGATTGGACTCAACAAGCAATCAATCATATTTGAAGCATGTAAAGTATATCTAAGGACCAAAGGTCAGGATTTAATGTCCAAATTCATCTAATTGTTCAGATGTCTGGAAATAAAAAAAAAGATTTAACTTCAGAGAAGTTTATATGGAGTAATTTAATTGAATTTAAGTTAAATATAAATTAGTTGAATATAAAATAGATTTTTTCTTTCTTTGATAATCTTTGTTGATAGACTAATATGATAAATTAGAACCTAAGTGATCTCCCTGAAATTTTATTATTCAAGTGATTAATATAAGCATACTGAAGTTTTTAACTGATTTTCTTAAGAAGTGTTACTTTTTTCATAAACTAAAAATAATAATATATTGGTTTTAATTAACGTTAATTTTAAGAATGAAATTTAAGAATATAACTGCTGTTTAATATCCTACTAAGATAATTAGTTGGCAATTTTAAATCACCTGGTTCTCTTCTAGATTCATATGTTATCAAATGCAGTTTTGCTTAAGCTATGATAGGGTTAGGAAAATATAAAATTTAAAAAGTGTGATCCTGTTCAAGACCTTAAATCTTTTTATTGAGTGTGACAGACTTCTAACTGTCCCTAAATATCCAATGCCCTCTTCTTTCTTTTAATTGCAACTTTTTATTTTGAAATATGTTGCCTTCCAGAAGTTTCAAAATAGTAATGAGCATTCTGGTATATTTTAAAACAGCTTTACCCAATGAGCATATCTTCCATAACCACAGTACATGGTCGAAAGCAGGAATCTCACATTGGTACAATACTCTTTTTTTTTTTTTTTTTTAGAGAGAGTGTGCACACGCACAAGTGGGCAGAGGGGCAGAAAGAGAGAGAGGGAGAGAGAGAGAATCTCAAGCAGGCTCCATGCCCAGAGCGGAGCCCAATGTAGGGCTTGATCTTATGACTCTGCTATCATGACCTCAGCCTAAATCAAGACACTCCCTTATGTTACACCTTAACAGTTATGTCCTCCTCCCCAACCCTAACCTCCGGCAGCAACTGACTACTTATCTATCACTATGATTTTGCCATTTCAAGAATGTTATATAAACAGAACCCTATCACATACAATTTTTTCAGATTGGCCTTTTCACTCAGCATAAAGCCCTTGAAATCCTTCTAAATAATTTTGTGTATCACTAGTTTGTTTCTTTGTATCTATTTATTACACTTTATCTATTCACCAGTTGAATTTTGGGTGCTTTCCAGCTTTTGGCTACTATAAAGTGACTGTGAACATTTGTGTACATGTTCCCATGTGATCATACTTTTAGTTCTCTAGGATAAATACCCAGGAGGTCTGGGCTGTATCCTGTCTGTTAACTTTGTAAGAAACAGTCAAGGGGCGCCTGGGTGGCTCAGTCGTTAAGTGTCTGCCTTCGGCTCAGGTCATGACCCGGGGTCTTGGGATCGAGCCCCACATCGTTCTCCCTGCTCAGTGGGGAGGCCTGCTTCTCCCTCTCCCACTCCCCGTGCTTGTGTTCCTTCTCTGTCAAATAAATAAATAAAATCTTTAAAAAAAAAAGAAACAGTCAAGCTGCTTTCCAGAACTGCTATGACATTTTACATTTCCATCAACAACATTTGAGAAATCCAGTTGCCCTGCATCCTCGTCAACACTTGATACTGTATTTTTAAAAATTTTTGGCCATTTTAATAGGTATGCAATGGTATCTCATTGTAGCTTTAATTTGCATCTCCCTAATGACTAATGATGGTGAGTGTCTTTTCTCTCATGTGTGTATTTGCCATCTCTATACCCTTTTGGGAGAAATGTCTGTTAAAACGATTTGCCTACATCAAAAACTAATGATGTACTGTATGGTGACTAACATAATAAAAAATTTTAAAAAATGATTTGCCTATTTTCTAACTGATTTTTTAAAAGATTTATTTGAGAGAGAGAGAGAGAGAGAAGGAGCAGGGGGAGGGGCAGAGGAAGAGGGAGAAGCAGACTCCCTGCTGAGCAGATGTGGGGCTCGATCCTGGGACTCCAGGATAATGACCTGAGCCAAAGGCAGATGCTTAACCTACTGAGCCACCCAGGTGCCCCTGATTTTTTTTAATTGCTGAGATTAGAATTCTTTATATATTCTGGACAAAAATTGTTTCTCAGGTATGTGATTTGATAATATTTGTCAATGGCAAACCTGATATCTAAATAGACCTTGATCCTCTTAATAGGGATCATATAATAGAGCAAAAGTTTTTAAGTTTGATGCTCTGTATTATCAATTTTTGTCTTTTATGGATTGTGCCTTTGGTGTCATGTCTAAGAGCTCCTTGTCTAACCTTAGCAAAGGAAAAATTTTTCCTGTGTTTTCTTCTAGTTTTCCTTTTTTTCTTTTAGATTTTATTTATTTGTTAGAGAAACAAAGAGAAGAGAGAGAGAGCACCCACAAGCAAGGGAAGCTGCAGGCAAGGGGAGAAGCAGACTCCCTGCTGAGCAAGGAGCCCGATGTGGGACTTGATCCCAGGACCCTGGGATCATGACCTGAGCTGAAGGCAGATGCTTAACCGACTGAGCCACTCAGGCATCCCACTCTTCTAGAAGTTTTATAGTTTTTTTTTTTTTTTTTTATGTCACATTTAGATCTATGATCCATTTTGAGTTAATTTTTATATCAGATATTAAGTTTAGGTTTGGTTCTAGAGAGTTCTGTTTGGATATTGGTGGGAGGAGGATAAATTTCAGAAGGAAGAATACTGATGAATGAAAACTGATGGCAAATGAACAGAGTTTCAAGACAGTGACAGAGGAATAAAGGAAATTGGACAGTACTCAAAATCAAACACATTAGAAGACAGAAAGAGTGAAAAGAATGACAGAGTTCTGAAAGAAAATGAAAATTTTAAGAGCAGGTTCAAAATATCAAAAAGCTTTCTATTTCTTAGACTTGCCCACAGTTGGACTAGGCTATATTGGTTGAGAGTTTATACAGATGTTCTTATATATATTATCTATCATACTTGAATAATAGTATTCTAGCAGTAATACCTATTTGCTCAAAAGAGTCATCCCATTGGTGAAATTTTAAATCTGTTAAGAAAGTTTATTATAGCTTGAAAACAACATAAGGAAGGGAATAATTTAAAGTGCATTTCTGTGCTTCTGAAATTCTTTTGTGTGGCTTTTTGTTCAAGTGATTATAACTCAAAAGCTAAAGGATGACGACATTTTTTGACGTGTTCTCAATATACCTAATAGCATCAGAAAGGCAAAGAATAGCTTATAAAATACTGACAACTTTTACAATCGGGCTAAAAGGCAATCTTTTTTTTTTTTTTTTTTTTTAAGATTTTATTTATTTGAGAGAGAGAGAATGAGAGAGAGCACATGAGAGGGGTTAGGGTCAGAGGGAGAAGCAGACTCCCTGCTGAGCAGGGAGCCCGATGTGGGACTCGATCCAGGGACTCCAGGATCATGTCCTGAGCCGAAGGCAGTCGCTTAACGAACTGAGCCACCCAGGCGCCCTAAAAGGCAATTTTAAGCAATGAAATTTAGTAGGCCATGAAGAAGTCACATTTAAGAGGAAGATAAAGCACCACTGTAAAACTTGGAATTTGTTAAAATAACAACAAATGGAAAAATGAAGTAAATATTTCATTTGAATTTTAAGATCTATTTTCCCAAGACCCATTAGCAACATGGAAGTGTAAACTGAGAACTGATTTATATGGGAAATATGATAGAAAATTTCTAGTTTCACTATCTTTTCCCTAAGTAGATTTATAATAATGTGATCCTATTTCCATGAAGAGTTGCTTAATCCAATAAGCTTTCCATTGACCTCCTACGTCAGATAGGAACACCATTGTATCACTTACTGATTTCATCAGTATTAGTTTTTTCCTAGAAACTAAAAGCAATAGATGTTACTAAAATTTACACACATGCACATGCACGTAGTCTATTAAAAATCGACTATTCATCTTTCTGCCTATAATTTTCAGAAGGAAGAAAAGAAAGATGTGCTCAAAGACAAATTACTATTTATCAGAAAAGCATAAAGATAATTCTCAACCTGAATATTTCTAGAAAGTATCCTGATGACAATTACTGAGGTGATTCTACAAAAATGTCTTTGTTAGAACACATAGAAAGCCATTTCCACAAATTTGAATTTTTTCTTTTAGTTTTATCAAGATAATTGGTGAACAGAACTATAAATTTAAGGGGTACAGCATAATGACTTGACTCACATATATTATAAAATGGTTATCACATAAAGTTTAGTTAACATCTATTGTCTCATATAGATACACAAACAAAAGAATGCTTTTATCCTTGTGATGAGGTCTTTTAGGATCTAGTTTTTAGCAGCTTTAAAATATACCATACAGCAATATTAGCTATAGTCATCATGTTGTATATGTTACATTCCTGGTATTTATTTATCTTATAGCTGGAAGTTTGTACCTTTTCATTAACTTCGTTCAATCCTCCGTATCTTCCGTCCCCCACCCCCTCGCCCCATCCCTACCTCTGGTAACTACAAATCTGATCTTTTTTTTTTTTTTTTGCTATTGTTTCAGATTTCACATATAAATGACATCATATAGTATTTGTCTTTCTCTGACTTATTTCACTTAGCATAATGCTCTCAAGATTGATTTATGTTGGCACATACGGCAGGATTTTCTTCTTTATGGCTGAATATTCCATTGTGTGTGTGTCTATAGATTTTCCAGATTTTCCTCATCCATTCACCTTTGATGGACACTTACATTATTTCCATGCCTTGGCTATTATGAATAATGCTGCAATGAACATGAAGATGCAGATATCACTTCTATAGTGATTTCATTTCCTTTGGATGTATACACACAACTGGGATTTCTGGATCATATGGTAGTTCTAGTTTTAATTTTCTGAGGAACCTCCATACTGTTTTCCAGTGCCTGAACCAATTTACATTCCCACTAACAGCACACAGAGGTTGCCTTCTTTTCATATCCTCACCAGCCTTTGTTACTCTTGTCTTTTTGGTGATGGCCATTCTAACAGGTATGAGGAGGAGATTGCTCATTGTGGTTTTGATTTGCATTTCCCTCATGATGAGTGATGTTGAACACCTTTGCATGTGTCTATAGCCACCTGAATGTCTTCTTTGGAAAAAAAAGTCTATTTAGGTCCCTTGTCCTTTTTTAATTGGAGTATTTTTGTTATTGTTGTTATTTGAATTATATGAGTTCTTTATATACTTTGGATATTAACCCCTTATCAGATATATAATTTGTAAATATCTTCCCCGATTCTGTAGACTGCCTTTTCATTTTGATGATCATGTGCTGTATAGAAATTTTTTATTTCTATTTATTTATTTTTAAAGATTTATTGATTTAGAGAAAAAGCATGAGCCCAAATGGGGGCAGAGGGAGAGAGTTCTCAAGCAGACTCCCTGCTGAGCATGGAGCAGATCCTAGGACCCTGAGATCATGACCCAAGCTGAAACCAAGAGCTGGCCACTTAACCAACTGAGCCACCCAGGCACCCCAGTGTGGAAGCTTTTTAATTTGATGTAGTCCCACTTGCTTATTTTTTATTTTGTTGCTTGTGCTTCTGCTACCATATCCAAAAAATCATTGTTAAAATCCATGTCCAGGAGCTTTTTTCCTGTTTTCTTCTAGCAGTTTTATGGTTTCAGATCTTACATTTAAGTCTTTAATACATTTCAAGTTAGTTTGTATGAGTGGTATTCACAATTTTTTAGTGTTTATTATAAATTTGAGCATACAACATGTCATCCAAATTTATTAGAGAGCTTAAAGTGTAGTAGTCAAATCTCTAGCATAGATTAGTTTAAATGAGTAGCTCTCTTAAGACCTTAAAATTTGTCCTTCTCATAGATCTGAACTCCCAAATGTGTAAAATGAAGCATTAATGTTAGCAAACACTTTTCAGAATACTATTTGAGTAGGTTCCAGAATAACCATAATGCTCAGAAATGGTCCCTTTCCAGGTTATTTCATGCTCTCTGTAAGGTTTCTGGATTGGGTATGAGTTATGTTACGTATGAGTTAGTGTTGATTTTATCTCTGTCTTTTTCACAAACCAAGAGCACACTTCTAAAGTTGTCAATAGTATGGGAAAAAAAAAAAAACAGGTAAGCAAATTTTGGAATAGGTGACTTCCCTACATTAACTCAAATTGATTTTGTTCTTCTGAATGATGATAATACTATCTTGGAGTAGAATAAAATGGAAATTCTGTAAGCGTGTTCAGTTGAAAGTATCCTAAAGATACACAATAATTCAATGGAAGATATAAAAGTAGACCTCAGAAATAGACTTTAGGTTCAAAGTTCTTCTGACTAATTATCTTAATTTTTCTAGTATAATTAAGGTTCCGCCTTGACTATGCAAGTGATTTATGAAAGTTATAAAATTAATATATAGGGACATTTGAAATATTTTCTTTTGCTCACTTTGAAAAGATTTCCAGTTTGCTTCTAATTGAATATCAAATTTGAAAGGCCAAGTAATTTAAGGCAGGTATGTGATTACTTTCCTCTATGGTTTGTTCAAGCAGGTAAAAAGTATGCAAGAATCTGAATGTTCTTTGCAACAGTAGCTTCAGTTTTCATCAGCCAAGACCCAATTTGTGTCAGAGGGTAAAACTTGCCTGATTAGATCTGCTCAAAAAAGCCATTAAACAACTTTCAATGTTCTTGCTCTCTCACATTTAGGACACTAAACTTTTACAGAGACAGGTTGTTTGAAGCCTTCCTAATTATTTCCATTATTATTCAAGAAGGATTACTAATGTTCAGCCTCCATTGGAATTCTCAAAGTTCTCAGTGCAAATTATATGGCAATCTAAAATGCCTTTCTCTGGCTTTATGATAGCTGATTATTATTTAGAATCTCTCCAGCAGTGAACTTGAAGATCATGCAAATGTGCTCTTTAGGAAAGTCACTGTATAGCTGAATAATTTGTTTTGTAGGAAGCCAGCTCAAATTTATCATCAACCATGAAAATTCTTTATCAATGCTTTTCTATAAAGTAGGCCTATTATACCAGTTCCACTTTAACTCTGACAGAAAGCTGATCAGGAATGCTATTATTAAGTCATAAATGCCTATTTTAAAATATGTTGCCTCATGTTATTACACTGTATTGTTTCATTAATTCATGTAATATTTCCTTTGGTTTTAGTATCTTCTATGTCATAATCAAAACTAAAATAACTCTAAAAATGTAAAGTGTATAGCATACATTTAAAGTCGAGAGTCAGTATAAACCTACAACTTAATATGTATAAATACATACAAATTTAACTGGACAGAAACGACCACGTTCACTCACCACATGCAATATTTACAATACCGAACAGCAATTGTATTTGTCAAGATATTCACAGTTCATAATACTGTGAGATAAAATGTAACTATAGACATTTATCAATGCAATATTTATTAAACACGTATTTCTTAGATCATAAGATATACTGATGAAAAAATGTCACTGTGTACTCATTAGGAGCCTACAGCCAAGTGGGAACAAAAATATGTAAGTAATTCTAATTTGTGAGACAAACTATCAGATAGGGATTTATTCAGGATACCACTGGCACACCTTACACCCAGCTCTATTTTTCAGGAAAGGTGTTAAAGATCAAGTGATATTCAAGTAGGACCTAATTAGGCATGAGATCCTAGAATAGAGAGGGTGTGGCAGTCAGGAGAAGACATGTTTACATGGACTGGAAGAGTATGATTACAACATAGATTTAAAGTCATATTAAATCAGACTTAGTATGGAATTTGTCCTTCATCTTGATGTTGAGATATATCATTGAAGGAGAGAGAGATAATCACGTTTCAGTTTAGAAAGATCATCCTGACTCAAGTATAAAGAATGTTTCAGAGGGAATAATGGAATTAGACCAGTTCAGATATGAAATGATACTGTCTTGCCCTGTGGTAGTGATGGAAAAGAAAGGAAAAAATAAATTTATATCTCAACTTATTCTGTTATGACTATTGTTTTGTAACAGACTTTGTAGATGCTACTTTTAAAATATTCTGTTATTCTGAGGAGCCATTTATTTATAGATTTCCTTGTATTATTTGTAACAATATTGTACTTATCTCTTAAGCACAGATTCTCTACACATCAAGTTCCCAGATTGTTTTATCTATTAAAACATTTATCTTTATCTTCCAAATGTGACTAAATGCTATCTTCAAAGTCCCATCATATTCCATACCTATGTACACATTTACATTTTTGTGCTGAAAGATACATGAAAACAAAGTCTTAGATATTTGATCTTACTGATATGAAGAAATGATAACACGAAAGGAGAGATAAACAGAGGCTAAGAAAATGTAAAATGTGTATTTTGGAAACAGGTTATCTGAAAAGTGGGTTGTCTGAGGGAAATACAGATCTAAGAGGCATGCGTGAAAAATGCAAAAAGAGAGAGACGTGATTACATACAAATCTAAACTCTTTTAACTAGTGCCTACTCATAAAAACACCATCATTTGAATCATATTATGGATTTATGACATTCCTAAACTGAAACGTGATCATATCGGTCTCCTTCAGTGATAGGTCTCAACATCACGACGGAGGCCATATATGCAGATACACACATATCTACATTTATATACATACACATATATATGTAAATTTATTACCTCATTGCTCTAACACTATAGGTATATGATGGGATTGTTATTCTAGAAAGCAGTAGAACATAGACATTTTATTCAATTAGAAAAGAGAAAATGAGGTTTGGGTACCGATTTCAGTGCTCCGGCAAGACACATAACCTCTTTGGGCATCCGTTTCCTTATCTGTAAAATGACAAAACATACCCTACTGTGTATCTCTTGTGTAAATGTATAAAAATGAGATGGTAGTTTTGAAAGTGGTTTTGAAAAACATGTGCGAGGGGTTCGGTAATGATTCACTGTAGGGAGTGACCTTTTTGAAGGAGTCAGAAAGGTAGGGGGAACAAAATTCATTCAAACTTAAAGGAAAAGTAATATTTACTGACTGGCAGGATTTTAAGATTACAGAAAGAACCAATTTTACATGAATACTGTATCTATTCTTATGAAACTTCTACAGAATATAGGAATCCATAATGTTAGATATTTTCAAGTTTTGTAGTCAAAATAACTTCCTTAATATTTCTTACACACTTCCCATACTCATATGCTTCACACATGCTCCCTATTTTTCAGACAAGGTCAATATTTTCACTACATTTCATTTACATTGTTATTAGAACTATTTTCTCGGTCTGTTGATAAAATTTGGCCTCACACATTGATAACACATTTTTGTAATTATATTGTAATTTTCACTAGTAATCCTAGCTTTTTTGAATATACAAATCTTTTCAACTTATTATATCATTGCTTTAACACTTCATACACATCTTGAGACATTTAGGCCGCAAAAGATTAGATTTAATATTAAAAGGACCAAATGTAAATAATTCTCAATTACTTATCCAAATGGAAGACTCGAGTAACATGTATAGTCTAAATGGACAAATGATCAGAATATACAGATTCTTTACCCTCCTGCTACTGAATGTTTTCCTGAATTGCTGTCAGAAGCAGGGTTTACAGTGTTGTGCTTTAATTTCTATTTGTCAAGACTCCAATTAAAAGCAAAAGGATAAAAACTCAGTGAGAGCTAAGAGTGATAAAGTGCCAGCATTATTTGGAAATTGGAAAATGTGCTCTTGAAAACATATTAGTTGGCTTAGCTTGTAATGTGTAACAGCAATATTGGTTTTCTCTCTTCGCTGCTAGGTCAAGACACTGATGGAAGTAGAAGCTGGCAGAGCCAGAAACAGATCTTCTGTTGGGGTCCATGTAAAGAGCGTGGGAAGCCTTCCCTGAGCCTGGCAAACATCTCACCCCACAATACCCCTTGCTCTGTCACCCTGCCTGAGACATCACCCAAAACGGCATTCACTTAGGTGGTTAAGTGCAAGTATTTCCAGAAATCTTAAGCAAGATACGGTAGCCATTCCAATTTCAAGAAAGTTTCCCTCTTCGCTGTAATTAAAAAAAAAAAAAAAAAAAAAGAGGTAAAGTTTTTGGTGGAAAGCAGAAATGAACTTGGAGTACTGGGACATTTTTCAGAGAAGAGAGGCCTGGTAAATTTTAGTAACCAATGGGAAACATAAAACATAGAAGTCAGGGGAGAATGAAAAAGGTGATACCAGGGCATAAATAAACACAGAAAAGGGTAGAGAAGTAAAAGAATAACAACTCTCATCTCTTAAACTTTGCCCAGAGCAGTCCCAATATATTCTATGTGGAGAAAGTATAGGAATGTGCCCAATGTGTAACTAAGATCAGTGCTCCCTCTGTGCGGTGCCATGATCTTGCCTGACCCATGGCCTAAACAACTGGATGAGAATCCTGAAATCTGCTCCACTCATGGAAAAAGTTGGAGTGGCACAGCAAACATGCACATCCTCACAGCCTGGAACCTCGGGGTGGTTCCAGAACACTTTTCTCCTTTGCTTCCATACTGGCCCAGTTCTCTAGTTCTATCAAAACTGATAACGGAATATACTCAGAGAATCAGATAAGGTTTGACTCTCCACCAGGAAGGTAAGTCAATGTAACACAAAAACAAATATGTCTGTCAGAGTTGAACATGTGTCTTTTTCTAGCTGGACGTTTTGTCTCTCACAATGCAAACTTGCAGACTATCAAGGATGTAACAGTTTTTGAAAGGGTCATGTTGGGAAAAGAAAATTAGGCTTTTGGAGAAGAAAATTTAAAAATATACACAGATGCAGTGTATTGTCCAGTCACTGTGCCAAAGATAAGTTAGCTCTGAGAGTAACTGGGCAGCAGCTGGAGTGGCCTGAGCCACTGGGTCATTGTCACACACACCGCAAGAAGCACCTCCTTTTACACTAGGCTGTCGTACAAAAATACCCATTTTCTGGGAGTGGCACAGTACCAACAAAAGATGTTTTTGTTGTTGTTCCCTAGGCCCACACTGTTTGTTCAGAAAAGGTGAGAAAACACTGGTTACTTAAATTTTAGCACATCCATAGCACACCATGGAATATAAACAAGGATGAAAACATCCTTGAGGGGGCCCTCTGTGTAAAGATAGAGAAAGCATGCCAAGATGTAGTTTTAGATAACTAAATTTATATTTGCAAACAATGCTGCCATGTCTCTACAATAAGCAAATAAAAACACCAAAACTAATTTATTAAATTAAAAAAACACACAGAACTGTAGACCGTATAGGACTTTTGCCAAAGTTTAAGGGTAACACACCTGAAAAGTTAGCACCTTCTAGAGAGTTTTTCAGTAAATCCTGAAACTTCCTATCCTCAAGTCGCCTGCCTTTGAGAGTGCTGCTTATTTCTAACTTCTGCCTTAGAATCTCCAGCCACCATTAGGACAATCTCCTCCTTGCTAACAAGGCTAGACTTACCCTGACACAAATCCCTCATGTCTTTAGGATGTAACACTAGGTCTGCATTATCAGTCTGGAACAAGACCCTCCAGTGGCAGTTGTGGTGGTTTCCAATCAGTCATTTTGTGGTAATCTTTGGTCCTTCATGTACCTCCAAATAATATTAGTCGTGGGGAGATGCCTTTGACACTGCTAATTTCAAAGTATCTAAGTCAGGCATGAAAGGCACTTAAAACTTGCTTCTCTTTGAGTATAAGGGTAAGTTACAGACCTTTATTTTTTATTTATTGGTAACTGTTGAATCAGATCTACATGCATATATATATGTACACACACACACACATATCCCTATATGTCCCAAAGATTAACACTGATCCTTATCTTATCCTGAAGTCTCCAAACTGCTTACTGAAGTTAGGCAGATGAGAAGGGGGGGGGGGGGCGCGGAAAGAGAGGAGAGGAGAAAGTGGAAAGAGAGAGAAGAGAAAGAGAAGAGAGAAGAGAAAGAGAGAGAGAGAAAAACAAATCTCAGTGGAACCAACCATGTGTATGAAGCAAGCTGGGTGGTGAGAATAAAGAAGTGGGCACTAAAACTCCATCAAGAAATGAGTCTTCAGCTCCACTTCCTGCCGCCATGTGGGAATGAGGACCAGGATTCCAGAGCTTCCAATTCTTACACAGAAGCCAGGAATCCTCATGTGCAATTCTTATAGGTTGACTCAAAATATTAAGTCTTGTGCAGACCAAACAAAAAATTTCTGTGAGGAGGATTTAGTCAATGAGCAATGAGTGTGACCCTTGGTCTAAACAAATAAGAAGGTAGGGAAACATCTGCCTAACTGCTCCATCATTGGCAGTTAACTCTCAACACCTGAGTTAGTACTTCTAGATGCTAGAGCATTGTTTTTTCCCCTTCCTCAACCAGCTACTTTCAAATTGTGTTGCCTTCCCCTACACACACACACAACCCAAACACAAATTGAGACTAAGAAAGGAGTCTACTGCTGAGCCACAAACATCTCTCTGAAAGCTTCCCTATCCCAGTTACAAAGAACCCTGGAGGAAAATATCTCCACCTGACTTGCTCATACTTTTTATTTTATCCACGACTCATTTCTCTGCCAGGCTTGCTGGGGAAGCAGAAGGAGGATTCCACTGTTACTTAAGTGTGTCCTAAAACTATTCTCTCTTCCATCAACCCTTTCAATATGAGTTCAAGCTCTCATCACTTCTCATCTGGCCTACTCATCAATTTACATGAAGTTTATTGCCACCTTATAATCCAAACTTCCCACTGTTGACAATATCCTTGCTTATGCTTTAGACACCACCATGGACATGCCAAAGTCACTCTCTGCATTGCCTTGGATTTTCTTATGGTTACCAACTGTGACCGTAGGCTTTCATGCACCCTCTGTCCGCCTATTATACTCATCCCAGACTTAAATCCCCCTTTACACTGATCCTCGAAATTGGTGTTTCAACCACATTCAGGATTATTTAAATTGAAAATAATGTGACAATGACCATTTAGCGAAAAGTGTTAGAATCAGAGACTTGATGAAAGACAGAGGTAAGATTTTTAAAATGTGACTCTGATTACTCAACCTTCTTCAAGCCACATTTTTTTATTTATTTTTTGTTCTCATTCACCTAGGACTGATGTTATACTTATCTAAGAAGATAGTTGTAGAGATTACAACCTTAGAAGGAGGAATATATGTATGTATTCTTTTATATTTATAGGAGTTATCTTCTGAAACCTTTGAATATCACCAATATTGAGATACAGAAATGTTTTGACAGGCTCTTGGATTTCTCATGTTGTATTTCTATCAAGAAATAGGTTTCCACTGCATGTCCTCACGCTACAAGTTAACTGCCTTTTCAATGTTCTTTACAATCTTCTGCATGACAAAAGATACCATAAAGGAAACTAAAGACAAGCCAATTAATAAGTGACAAAACATTGAATAAGGTTAAATGATAAAGATACAAATAGCAAATTCACAGAGAAGCCTATGCAATGGGACACAAAATTATGAAAAAATCCTTATGAAAACATGTGCAATACCATTAATAATCAGGATTGCACCATAAAACAGCAATGGGATTTTAAACAATCATCAACCAAATATTATTGATTCTTGGATAATTTTAAGTGCAAGTGGGAGTATAAAGAAATGGGCATATCTAAACTGGGGATGAAAATGAGAATTGCTACAACTTCTTTGGAAAATTAATTAGGGAAATTAAATATGCACATACTCTGTGATGCAAGATTCCATTTGCCAGTATGTACACCAGAGAAAAGTGTGTTACACCTTCAAATAGGCAGACACTGAGTGCTCTGCATAGCTGTCTGTAGGACGAGAGTGAATAAATTTTAGTCAGATACACTATGGAATATTATGTAGCATTTAGAAAAAAATGGGGCAGATACTGATGTGGAGTGATAATTTCAAAAATCCAGATGCAAACTATGGGTGATTTGCTGCCATTTATGTCACCAATATTTAATGGAAGAAGAAGGACTTAGGGCCACCTTAGAAACCATGAAATGTTATATAAATATCAATCTTAAAGCTTTGGGAATATTTATCAATCTTTATAATTTACAGGTAATGGGCACTGGATGCTAGGTCATCTGATGATGTTAGTTCATCAAATTCTCAAACAGTTCATGACTCAGAGTAGATGAACAACATTTTTAGAGTTAACAATAAAACGAGTACTGAATCTATTATATACATTTTGATTTTAGGATTTAAAATTCCTTTTCTACTTCTCACAGTCAACACCGAGGTCTATGATGCAAAGTAAATTGATAGTATTAATAATATTTACAATGTAGAATTTTTATAGGAGTTCCTTAAGGTAATGAATATAAGTACCCAACAGATATGTGAACCACAAGGATAGTCTGTGGGAGGGACTCATTATATTGGTGAGTCATGCTGGGATCCCACTGACTCAGCATCTATATCTAAAATAATGGTATTTATGAATTCAAAACATACCTTTCATGGCTAGCAAAGACTTGCTCTACAACAAAAATAAAGATAACACTCTTTTGTTTCAGTTGAACACCAAGCCAAATCTTTCCTTTCATACCATGTTTAAAAGGGAAACATTAGAAGTCCTAAGGCTGAGATGGCTGGTGGTTCTAAGGATCACCTAGAAAATGGATTATCAGAGACTGATTATTTATTGACTGGAGACACTAAGACAACAGTAACAAAGTAAGACACAATGGTGTTGGTAAGCAAGCTATCTGTGATTCAGAAATTGATAATCAAAAGTGCAGTGATCAGCTGCTATTATAGCAACCAAATGATTTCCTCCAGGTCGGGTTCTATTTCTGACGTAGCACCATATATTATAAATGAAAAAAAGAATAACTAAATTTCCCTTCCCCAATTTCCAGTTCCCCTCAAGGAAAAACAATAATTCTATCTCCACATTGCTAAAATGAAATCGCATTAAATACATCTGCTCTCTAGAACTTTCAGATGTGGTACTGTAAAAAGCAGTTAGGTTTGCACTGTAAGAATGAAGGAAATCAGCGGACATAACTAGGACACAACTCATGTCATAACAATACCTGAAGTGGTGGGGGATATTTTTCTCAGCATTCCTGCTTTTCCATTCTTGGAAGCTGGTTTGGATGGATCCCAATGCAGGAAAAGTCCTCCTGCATTTGACTATTATTGATCTCCTCCCTAGGTATCATTCTGCCCAAACCAAAACTCCACTCAACAGATAAATGCTACCAATCACGGAAAGTGAAAATTGAAAACGTGGAAGTATTCCCCAATATTAATGTGCCTGAACAATCATATTTAATCAGTTCTCAGATTATTTGTTCTGTCTACCCAGAGAAAATTCTATTGTAGCCATTTCAATTATGAACTTGCTTCTACTCAAAAAGTTTTATTATTCTGAGAAATTGCTTGAAAATAGCAGAAGTTGTACTGGGATAGTGAAGGCTTGATAATACATTCTAAAATTGTTTAATAGTATAACTTATGTTAAAACTTGTCCTAATAGACATTGCAAGATCACTTAGATATCACTTTATTTTAAAGACTGTATGTAGCTTTCTCACAGCTCTAGTGCCATTTCCAGGAAAATGAGATTTTCATGAAAGACATTAAAAATCACGTTGCATTTAAATGGTGATATTGTTTCAATCTTTCATCAGGCTAAGTCATTTTCATTCAGAAATTTGACATTCATATAGAACATTCTGTATCTTAAAAAGAAAAAAATGCCTACATTTGCTTCAATTTCCAGACTTAACTACTTTTGCGTATGAGTAGAGGTCCTCTTCAGCCCACTTAGGTAATCACACATCTATCTTTGTTCGTTAAGGCTACCCTGTCCTGAAACAGCTCCCCTGAAAGTCTGACATAGTTATAGAAAAGAGCCATAAAATGTCTTATTAAGGGATTTAATCTCACAATCATTAATATGTAAATATGTATTTCACTTGGGTACAGAAATTAACCTGCTATGCTTTTTTTAATACAGAAGGAGGCAGTATGGAGAGATTTGAAGGGAACACGAAGGCACAATTTATTAACAGTTAGATATAGGAAGAGAAGCAGGTACAGTTAAACTTTCATCTGATACAAGGCTGGGATGAGGATATTTGTGCCTGGAGGCAGAAGTAAGGAAATAGGAAATTTAACAACTTTGCTGATAATGTATCTGAAATACATGCTTTATTATGGTTTCCTTCTGAAAAATTTACTTTTCCTATAACTTACATTTGTATTCTTTGATTACAAAGCAATTTTACATATATTATGTCATTGGACTTTTAGAGTATTGTATGTTAGAGCAGGTTTTGGCTATTTAACAATGAGGAAATAGAACTTAAGTGACCTCCCATAGTTATGTATGTACTAAGTTGAAGAGCAGGGTCACGAACCCTATGTTTTGTGTTTCACTAAGTTTCTTAGGCATCATGTTATTGTCTTAGGAAAAAAAAAAACTGCTTTATGAGCCTATAAAAAACATTTTGCCACCCTTTGATTTATAAGATTTGTTAGTATGGGCATGCGTCAAATCTTCTTTTAGTGCACAACAAAATAAATCTAGAAGAGTAAGAAAAATATAATTTAATATAATAGAATTCAAATCCCTAAAGGCAACATTTAGTAAATATTTTTAAAAATCAAAATACTATCAAAGTTAACACACACACACCCACACAGCACAAATTTTAAGATACACAGCACAAGAATGTAAAGCCTATCTCCTTTCTGTCTCTTGCTGCCAGGAGAATCCCAGCCAAAAATTGTATCTCCCTAGCGAAGATATTTGAGCGTGATTTCTTTTTCTTCTCCTGCCCTTTATTTTTTAACACAATGATTTTATCCTACACATTAGTTTCAACTTCTATCACTTAGCTCCACAGACAAGTGTGCTTGCACACACACCTGTGGGCACACACACTCTTCATTCCACATCAGCACAGGAGCTTCCTTATTTTAATGGCTCAAAGAATGTGTTAGAATTGATCTGACCAGTTTCCCCAGCACCATTTGTTGAAGAGACTGTCTTTTTTCCATGGGATGTTCTTTCCTGCTTTGTTGAAGATTAATTGACCCCAGAGTTGAGGGTCCATTTCTGGACTCTCTATTCTGTTCCATTGATCTATGTCTGTTTTTGTGCCAGTACCATACTTTTTTGATGACGACAGCTTTGTAATAGAGCTTGAAGTCCGGAATTGGGATGCCACCAGATTTGGTTTTCTTTTTCAACATTCCACTACAACAAAAACTTATATATGCTGACTAACTGATAAAAAAAAAAAAAAAAAAAAAAGAATTGATTTGACCAGTTGGACATTTAAGTTATTTCCAAATAAATCTTGCACAGACGTCATTTAGATGGTGTATAGGTCACTGAATAAATTCCTAGAAGGGGAATTATCAGGCAAAATGAATTCTACATTTCAATTTTGAGAAATACTGCCAAATTACCTCTGTTGTAGTTGTATTAATCTATATTTCCACCAGGAATGCATGAGAATGCATGCTTTCCTGACACCCCATTGACACATGTCATTAATTTTTTTTAACTATATGAATATGATAGGTATGTTACATAGCTGAGTTTTAATTTGTGTAAGTGAGGTTGAGATTTTTCTCCACATGCCTCTGGTCTTCCCAATCATTCATTGGACATTGGTCTTTTCCCAACTGATTCATATGGATGCTGGACATGTTAAGAATATGAATTCCTTAACTATTAAAGATATAATTTTTTCCAGTTTTACCTTTAGTTTGTAGAATTATTTTATATGCAGCTTTATTTTTCTGTAATTAAACACAAATATTTATATATTTTTGAGCTTTTTGCCATTTTAAAAAAGCTTTCTCCAATCCAACACTATAGCATTTATTTTGAGTTGAGCTTTGCCTTGATAAGTTAACTAATGGTGTGTTTTATATAAAATGCATCAGGCAGATGAATGAGTTATCCTATTGGAAAACTTAATATCTCCTATTTAAATTTTGAAGGTTATCTGAGATATTCAACATTTTGCTTTTTGCATGGTTGATATTCAAATGCACAGGCATTGGAAAACAGGCTTAATTGTTTCTAAAGCTATTTCTGGTTCTAAATGATAAAACCGCATCTTTGACATAAAGGAGGATACTTTGTTCTTATTTCCAGTAGAAATTGACAGCCTCCAAGTCATCCAGTAGTTACCCTAAAGGATCCAATTATAATTAAGATGTAGGAGATGTAGTTTATATCCCTTTTGACCAGAATTAGAATTGTATTAGTCAAAATATTTTTCTTATGCTTATTCAAGCTGCTGTATCATGAAGTAGATGGCGTAAAAGCATTTGTGGTTTTGTATCTTTACTGAGATTATACAGTTTTCTGGTGAATTATTTCTATCTGTGGACTCAAAGCCTCATAATTTACCATATATGTTGAAAAAGCCTTATGTATGTTCTTGATGACATGAAATTATATATGAGTGATTTATATGGGAATATCTACACATAAATCTACATGCTCTTTTTATATTGATATATACATTTAGTCTAAAAAGTATTGTGAGAAATATCCAACAGTAATATTTTGAAGGGATATTCTACAGACTCATGGCTTTGTTCTTTTGTGAGAAAAGATTTTCCCTTTTTAAAAGAAAACTATACTCACATTTCTCTCTAAGGAAACTCTGTGTAGTTAAATCAGAGAAAGAACATTTTGTAAGGTTTAGAGAACTCTTTCGGGATAGACTACAACATGGTCTTGCAGTTAGTATATGTGAGTTAGTGTAAGTGAAGTAATTATTTAAAGTCCAAGGACTTAATGTGAATCTCCAGAGCAAGTCAAAGCATACCAATAACTCTCAACATAAAAGAGAGGAATGGGGTTTCTATATGAATAAAATAATCAGATTTTAAAATTCCAATTTAGTTATCTAAATAGTCTGCCTGTACCAATTGTAAATTGTATTCACTTACTTAAAATGTATAATTCTACCCAAAATGTAATTAGTCCCTATAGTTTACTTAAATGATGTACTTTTACCAAGATTTCAATTTCACTTGATGTCCTTGTAATAATGTGGAAAGTAAAATGGAAAATTCGAACATTTATCCCACATGGAGCAATATAGAAGACCCTAAATAAGAGACTTCAAATAAATGCCTTTTTATATAATGAATTGCTTTGAATGAAACAAAATTCCAGTGTTAGAGACATATAAATGGAGATGCAGGAAAATGTTGACTTTTGTTTCTATTTCTATTATTACATATAGAGATAAGATTTTAAACAACAGAAGGAATAAAATCAAATATTTCAGAAAAATAAAAAGTACTGAGGAATAATTGCAAATCACATTGTTTATCCATGAGTGTGACTTGGTAGGGCTTTCAACCTAGGTGGGAAAAGCAGGAGAGGAGCCCTATGGGTGGGAGTGTGGGGTAGAGTGGGTGAGTGATTAGCACCTACAATTCTCAGACATATCCCCGTACAGGATTTAATACTGTAAATGTGATGGGGCGCCTGGGTGGCTCAGTTGGTTAAGTGTCTGCCTTTGGCTCAGGTCATGCTCCCGGGGTCCTGGGATCGAGCCCTACATCGGGCTCCCTGTTCGGCAGGGAGTCTGCTTCTCCCTCTCCCACTCCCCCTGCTTGTGTTTTTGCTCTTGCTAACTCTCTCTCTGTAGAATAAATAGATGAAGTCTTAGGGAAAAAAAAATACTGTAAATGTGATGGACCTTCACTTTAACATTCCATAGCAGAGTGTAGCTTTGACTTAAAGAGACTCTACCTCCGATCCACAGCAAGATGGTTAATTACGAGTACAGAAGAACCTTATTAGGCAGTACTTTCTTAGACAACGACTACGGAGTAGTTTACCTACTTCTTGGCCACAACTCTTTGTAAGCGAAAGGTCTCCTAACTCCCTAAAGGTGTGGCTAGTATCCACTGCTTGCTTCTAAAGCCAGTCCATTTCCTCTACTCAATTTCCCAATTAAATCTTACCTTTCTTCGGGAACAAGTAAGTGAGCTGTAGGTAATAAATAAAAATACTGCCTAGAGAACAGGTGGATAGCTAGTGAAGGTAAGAGTTTGCCTGGAAGGAATAGAAAGAAAATACAAACATATCAAGAGTCTCTAAAAAGTTAACACATTTTGAATGTGACTATACCTACTTATTTTTTAAAACCGTGACTGTCTAAAACAAAAGAGATGCTTTTCTGTGTGACTTTGTGATAATTATCTTTTATTAAAAAAAAATCAAAATCTGTTCATGTGTTCCCAAGAACATGTAGTTTGGTCATTAAATGTAGTAGTAGGGCTATCAGATTGGGAAATATTTTCGCAACTATTAGTTGGTAAAATAACCTTAATTTCTTTTTGAGTGAAGTTCATATTTTTTATTTAAGTGGGATATGCATGGAGCACTTTACTGTGGTGTACAAAAAGTATTTTGTATGGCACATCTGATCACTGTCAAAGCATTAAATCCTAGTCAATCACTACATCGCCTTTTAGGTTTACAGTTCTTCCTCATATGTTGGAGGCTCTCAGAGTAACAAAGGTTTTCAACTAAATCCAGGAGAATTATGGAGGTCCTCTCATCAGACAGGTAGATAGCAGAATTTCAAAACTCACATTTGGACAGTCAGGTGCTTTTCTCAGTTTGCTACATAAGTTTGCCATAGGCTAAACAATTTTACCATTTTATGTTGCAACCATGTAAGTTATTTTCCAAACTGAACTCTTTTAAGAGTGAAAGGGACACTGATAATAAGGATACCAGGAAAACCAACATAATCTGGGCCTATTTTAGGTTAACTGGAACTTACAGCCACCTTAGCAGGGAAGTGTTAGGGTCCTTTGCCTGCTTCTATTTCGAGAATGCAAATATTGACTTTGATATTTATATTGATCATTAAAGCAGGAAAATCACTACATCTCAATGTCTTTTGATGAAATGTGGATATACCATTTAGCAAGATGGTTCATCCTTTCACATCCTATGTCCTACCAATGTCCTTACCCCTTTTTTAAGCTGGTTGGTAGAAAGAAAACCCAAAACACCACTTGTTTTAATATTTTAAATAAAAGACTTGAAACAAGGTAACAGGATCTCTGAAAAGCCAGGCCTTAAAAGACATAAAATTGCAAGTCATTTTAATATTGATCTTTATCCCCAAGATGATTTTGATGATGATAAGGTTTGTTATCATTCCTTGGATGGGTGCTGTATGCCAGGTGTTCTGCTATGTGCTTTTCATATATTAACTTCCCTCACCTATCCAACAGCACTCTGAATCTGTCCAGATTTGCTTTATTCTAAAAATGAAAAAAATCAGTCATAGATAAGTTTGATTTGTTCAAAGAAGCCCAGCTAGTCACCCAATGGAAACTTCTGTCTTCAAACTGGGATACAATTCCAATCCCCACGCTCTTCTTGAATAAGCTACAACACCTTTATGGAATCTTTCTTAGGAATTTTAGGATTCCTCCAGACACAGTAGTGTGGTGACTTCTACATTGAGGAATTAGGGGAGACATTTGAGGCCATCAGAAAACAGAACATGATGTTCATTTGCCAATGTGTAAAGAAGGAAAAAATGTCCACATTACTAGCAAAATAAAAGCCACATGTACCTAATCCACCGCAAATAATACTGACAGGACGCAATAAACCATGGGAATTGTGGGATTGGAAGATAAGAAATTCTTAGTAATTGTTCGGTCAACCCCAAGTTCCCCAGGAACTACTCTTCGCAGCCCAGTCATAAGGGGCTCCTCTACCCTGCCAGCTTCCAGACAGTCACACAGGAAGAGATGGGAGGTCTACCCAGTACAAGTTCCTTAGCAGGCATCAGAACACCTATGTGCTGGTAAATATTTGTTAAATGCAAGAAGGACCTAGAATTAACTAAATTAGGACATTAGTCAAATGGATAGCAGTATTTCCCATCTGCAAAGTCTCTTTTTTCATTAGGTTAGTATTTATATATGATGTTACTTCATGACAACTTCCTGAAGTAGAATTCAGACAATATCACCAACATTGATTGAGGACTTGATATGTACCTGTTACTCCCCTAAGAACTTTCCATGTATCTTATTTAATCTCTACAACATATGAAGAATGTACTATTATCATTTCCATCTCTCAAATGAGGAAACCAGGCACAGCAGTTACTAATTAGATCATACCCTTTCTAAGTGATATAATCAGTTAACAGATCCAGGTATTTTAACTTGAATAGGACTGTAAGCTTACATACTATGCCCCAGTCTGCTTTTACTAAATTCTACAAATAAAAATTTAATTTGCAATACTGAAAAAAAAATCATTGAAGTACAGATATGTTCAATTTTTAAAATGAAGTGTTTTTATTATTTCAATCCACATTACTATTATAAAGCTATATTTAAATAAAAATAATCTTCAAAAATGTTAACAAGGTTGCCTAAAGTCTGATCTGAGCTAATCATCCTGCTTGGCCACTCCCTGACATCTTGATTCCAAGAAATGTAAGTTCTAGATGAAAACACATACTGAAAACATGAACTGAAGTGGTGATTTGAAAGCAGGCATATTTCACTTTATCAGCTACATGAAGTAGCAGGGATTAGGTGATGTTTCTACATAGACCCTGTCCTGATAGAAATAAAGTTATATTTTTACCTATATTGTGATTTTACAAAAGGATCATTATCACTATTTGTCTTCCTCTCTACTTCTCTCAGCTTCATTCTAACAACTAACTACAGGAAGGTTGAATTGCCATCATGTGTGATTAACTTCAATGGAATTTCTTTCTCCTCCACTTCAGACATCCTCTCCTTTCCTGGACTTCTTCTCAAGGCCACTTAGGACATCACTGACACCTACAGAGAATACTAAAACCAAACTCATTATGAAAAATGAGTAGTAGGGAGAGCCACTGTAGACAGAAGGATGCATCTGGGGAAACCCAACAACAACAAAAAAGGTAGAGTTGGAGCAAATGAAGATTGCAGCTGTGTCCCTACATCCCTTAGGGCTCTGGGAAAGATGAAGTAGGAAATGCTTTAAAAAAAAATTACACCGAATTTTAAAATATTGTTTAACACTATTTAATCCTGTTTAAAGCATAAAAGAGGGTATCATTAAAAACTTCTCTTGAGGAACAGCTGTGTTTTGAAGCTTTGCTACTTAGAAATGTAACAGTGGAAGATGTGGGGGTTGGGAGAGTTTAGATTTCATGTGAGCATTCAGGGTAGAGAGAGCTGAGCACTGGGGTAAGGCAAAAGGAGAAAGCTGGAGAGACAGCAAAAAGATGGTGGACTTGGTATGACATGCCAACCTCAGTGGGTTCAGCTATCACCCTGAAGGGCAGCTTCCAGCACTACAGGAGAAGAATGAGACATAACCCAGTCCCTGCAGATTTAATGAGGACTTGGCCTCCAGTTCTGAGATTCAGAGGTAAAATCAGTACTGCTGTGCTCTCCATAGATGGGTTCTGGCACATGGCTAAGAGCAGAACTACTGCACAGGAAAGAGAGAGACAAGACTTGCCCGGGGCTGTGCATAGCCAAGGTGTACTTGAAAGTAAATCTGTCTTCATAAACCGGTAAGAAAAAACAAATTTCAGTCATAGTGGGCAAAACTAGACTTGTATTTTTTAATTTCACATCTTGCTTTATTTTATTTTTACTAAAAGACTTTATTTGAGAGAGAGACAAAGAGGTTGAGAGAGAGGAGAGAGAGCATGAGCAGGGGGAGGGACAAAGAGAGGGAGAGAAGCAGAATCCCCGCTGAGCATGCAGCCTGATGTGGGGCTCGATCCCAGGACCCTGAGATTGTGACCTGAGCCAAAGTCAGATGCTTACCCAACTGTGGTATCCAGGCGCCCCTCACATCTTGCTTTAATGTCATTTTGTCTTGTAATGGAAATGTATATATGTTTAATCCATATTCACCTTTCTATTTAATAAATAGCTGTTTTTATAGGTAAAACACTTTGAATTTTAATAAACTATGGCTATATAAAGGAAGCTTTCTCAGAGCACTGATTTCCTTTGTCTATGAAGCAGATACCTCATTTAGTGGAAACTGAGCCAAATTGCAGCCATAAGCACAGGCAGGGCCCTCCAATATATATGATCTCTGAATGCATATTAATCACATATTACACTCTCAAATGGCTACTTGGCCCAGGCAGGTAATATATGAATGAAATGAGCCAAGATAAGAAAAATTGCAATTGTTGAAATCTATGGTAAACTGATGTCTATTTGCCATGGCTAAAAGGACTCACCTCCAGAAGATTCCTGCCCTCTATTAAGTGAACTCCATGTTGGCAAATCTCACAAGTTTCAAAAGAAGCCAGGTTACTATACGAAATTTCCCGATTTTTAAAAGTTATTCAATTAAAAAATACTATAGAGGTAAAAACAAAACAATACAACTCACAACAGTCATTGCAATAGAAATACATCTGCTGAATGAATTTGGCTCACAGGCTGCTAGTTTATGACTTCTGATCAAATTTTTGAAATTATCTTTGGGAGGCTGGGGAAGGGAAGATTCAATTTGAAAGGAGCCACATGTAGTTTTGCAAGAGAATTTGTAGACTTCAAAGTATGCACTCAGAACATTGCCCAAGGGAAAATGAAAACTAAAATAAGACACATTAAGGTTAATACTCAAAGGAAGGAAAAGTCACTCCTTTGCTATCATGCAAACATACACTCCACATGATTGCTGGCTGTAAGACCAAATCAGTCTATAAGACTAAACCAGAAAGAGTAAGTAAAAAGAACAGAGACAAGCAAAAATAAAAGAAATATAAAAATCTTTCAATTTCTTACAGACAAGGACTAGAAACCCAATGACAATAAAAATAACAAACAAACAAACCCACCAAACAACTTCCCTAGGTATTACCGGCAAACATGGGCATTAATCACAGTTTCACACTAAACTGCAGGTTTTATAGAAGTATTTGCTGCAATAAAATCTGCGCTAGTTGTAGTTTATGTTTTGTTTAGATGAATTCCTGAGTTCTCTGTACCTAAATTTCTTAATGAATGAATGAAAATAACAAATAGTTTAGCTTATGTGCTTGCTTTGAAAAATAGATATAAATAAAATGTAATAGTACAGGGGTGATGGACATTGGGGAGGGTATGTGTTATAATGAGCATTGGGTATTATAAAAGACTGATGAATCACAGACCTGTACCCCTGAAACAAATAATACATGTTCATTAATTGAATTTAAATTAAAAAAATGTTTTAATAAAAAAATAAAATAAAATGTAATGGTATATTTAAAACCACATTATGCATGGTAAGTATGTCCTATCTACTGGTGAGTTTATTACTGGACAACACAGCAGATGCCAATGAGGAATGTAAATATGGGTATTGACCTACTGCGTCAGTGACAAAAGATTAGTCTTTTTTTCCAGGAGGTTGGAATTAGCCTTGCTGAAAATATTCATTCCATACCAAATTAGACTACAGATTGTATTTCTGTCACTGAATGTTTTCCTTGGTGGTTGTCTGAGTAAAACAAATTGGATGTAGGTTCAAGGTATATCATTCAGGCACCTTACTTCAAAAGTAATTAGGGTCTTACTCACTTGAAACCAGATCATTACATGTAATGTAATCTTAAAGGAGCCCCCAAGGACTGTTTTCCATTGGTAAATGAATAAGAAGTGGAACAAAAGGACTTTCATGACCACTAAAGTTTAGAAGAACTAGGAAGAAAAAATAATGCTGAATCTAAAATTTAGTCTCATAAGACTAATAAAGGTAAAATATATTTTTTTCTACTTATTCTCATGTAACCCTCAAGGAATTTTTGTCCAGTGAAAGTGGCACATGGAAGAATGTTCCACAAAGACTCATTCAGTGATCAGCTCAGCATGGTTCTACACTAGACTTCCAACCAAATGAGAGCTAGACAACACTCATCCCCTTGGCTTCAATTCACTCAGAAAAAAAGTGTATCTTTGGGTATCCCACTGTGCTCCCTACTAGTACACCAGGATGATAAGACTTCACTCCTGACTCAAATTATAGGTGGAGACCCATTACTGTCTGACCCAAGCCAGGCCAACTGTAATTAGAAAATAAATTCACTATCAGCCCAAGAACTAGGTTAGTAGATACACAAAGATTTTAGGAGTAACATCATAAAATTAGAACAGAGGAGGTCTTGAAGGGAGAAAAAGGGTTTGGTAATTATAAATGGGCAGAAATGCTAATAATAAGAAAAATGCAACAATTTTCAGAACTGAGCAATCTTTCCCCTATTTCAAGTATTTCTAGAAAATGAATCTAGACGCAGTTTTGAATATCTTTTTATACCACAAAACACAATTATACTTAATTGATTTTTATTATTTTTCTTTGTTCAGTGTAAGAAAAAAATTGTACTAAATCACTCCAGTTAGTGTCTAATTAAGTCACATTCAATAATATGTTTCAGTCTCTGAATGTACCCTACTAAAAGAAATAAACAGAATTTTTGAATCAAATAAAAACTATTTTAATTATTTTGGGCGCCTGGGTGGCTCAGTTGGTTAAGCGACTGCCTTCGGCTCAGGTCGTGATCCTGGAGTCCCGGGATCGAGTCCCGCATCGGGCTCCCTGCTAAGCAGGGAGTCTGCTTCTCCCTCTGACCCTCCTCCCTCTCATGCTCTCTGTCTCTCATTCTCTCTCTCTCAGATGAATAAATAAAATCTTTAAAAAAAAAAAAAAACTATTTTAATTATTTTAAATTTCACTCTGCCGATTTCTAAAATGTATTCAGAAATTTACATGAAAACTGTTTCAATAACCACTGTGGCTTAAATTTCTTTTATTTTAAAATATATATTTTCTTATTTAAATTAAATCTATTTATTTGAATTTTAATTAACATTCAAATATGTTAATTTTTAAAGACACTTAAATATGCCAATGCTCCTATTTCCTTCCTCTGGGTAGGTATTTGAAACACATTTCCATGAATTTAAAGGACCCTTTACATTTTGAAAACATAGCTATTGTTTTGTACTTTCAAAACTTAGTGTTGTCTATGACCCTTTTAGCCGAATATCTTCTAAGCAGTAAGCCTACCACACTTCACACATGTAATGGACACCCCGTGGATAAAATCATGATGCTTCATCTTCCTGACAGCCTTCTCTTCTCTCCTGAGGGAACCTCTGACTCCTCTCTGGTGTCTTGAATGTTTTTTTCAATTTCCTTCATGTGATACACAGCATATTCTTATTATGCTGGTTTTTTTTTTTTTTCTTTTTTAAAAATTCTGATCTAGAATTTGGCCTACTGTAGTGTATTTTGCTTATTTAAGACTCTTTTCAACAATTTTAACAGATTATTGAGGTTTAATTGACATACAATTAACCACACATGTTGAAGGATACAATTTGCTAAGTTCTGAGTATGTAAACAAACATATATTGGTCAAATTCTAAAAAGATATGTTGAAACCTGAACCTTTGTTTCTTCAGGATGTGACCTTATTTGGAAATAGGGTAACTGCAAATGTAATTAGTTAATATGAGGTCGTCTTGGAATTCCAATATGACTGGTGTTCTTTGAAGAAGTGGGAACTTTGGAAAAAGACACAGATGGAAAGAGAAGATGGCCATGTGAAGATGGAGACAGAGATTGCAGGGATGTTGCCATGAACCAAGAAACACCCAGGACTACCAGAGACTGGAAGAAGCAAGGAAGGAATCCTCCTCTAGAGACCTCAGAGGAAACATGACCCTGGAAGACATTTTGGACTTCTAGTCTCCAGAACTGAGGTAATAAAATTCTGTTGCTTTAAGACAACCAGTTTGCAGTAGTTTGTTATAGTAGCCCTAGGAAACTAATAGAATTTGCAGTCAGGAAACTGACGACAAAAATAGCAAACAAATGCATCACCTCAAAAAGTTACATGATCCCCTTCCCATTGACATCTCCCTAACACTCACCCCATTCGCATGAAACCACTGAACGTCTTTCTGTCACCATAGATTAGATTGCATTTTCTAGAATTTTACATATATTTTACATAAATTTATAAAAATTCTAGAATTATATAAAATGTATTGTTATAGACATATGGTATGCAATGGATTCTTTCAGCATAATTATTGAGATTCATTCATGTGCACATTCATCTGTTGCTCCTTTGTGTTAACAAATAGTATTCCATTACATGAATTTACCACAATTAGTTCATTCATTCACCTGATGATACACATTTAGATTGTTTACAAAATCTTGGCTATCACAAACATACCAGCTATATATGTCATATGCGTGTACAAATATTTGCATGGAGTTACACTTTCATTTCTCTTGGGTAGAGAGATCCCTAACTGTGGAATAACTGGGTCACATAGTAGGTATATGTTTAAATTGTAAAGAACTACCAAACCGTCTGCCCAAGCATATGAGAATTCCAGTTCCTCCACATCCTTGTCAACACTTGGTATGTGTATTAATTATGCTTTGTTATTTTCTGTATATTATAACGTTTTGACAGCTCTTGGGAGCCTTAAGACCCGGGAAGAGACTGCCTTTCCCAGAGCTAATTAATTCCTGAAGATAATGACAACTTTCCCACAAGCATGTTTTCATGTACAACCAATCCACTGTCGAAGCCCCGACTAACTCTTATCTAGCTCTCACTCACCAAGCCAATATAGTTGTCTCCCCTTACTGTGGAGGATATGTTCCAGGACCCCCAATGGATGCCCGAAACCATGGAGAGTACCGAACCCTATGTATACTATGCCCTTTCCTATACATAAGCACCTATGACAAAGTTTAATTTATAAATGAGGCACAGTAAGAGATTCACAACAATACCTAATAATAAAATAGAACAATTATAACAATATACTTTAATAAAAGCTCATGAGTGTGGTCTCTCTCTCCCCAAATCTCTTATTATACTGTACTCACCCTTCTTTCTGTGACGTGAGATGATAAAACGCCTACAGCAGGAGACGAAGTGAGGTGAAAGAGGCGGGCGCATTCTGACGCCGACTATGTACGTTCTGACTTAAAGAAGGAGCTACAGCTGTTTCCAGACCACAGGTGAGAGCAGGGAAACTGAAACCGTAGATAAAGTAGCCACACATAGTGAAACAACAGAGAAGTGGGAACTCTGATATTTCCCCTGCCCTAAATGGGTATCAGGCAACTAGAGACCACCTCTATGGCCCCAAACCCACCAGAGTTATTCAAACTAGCTGATCCTAAACTGTTTACTCTTTCTTGCCTTGTCTTTCCTCAGGAAACTCCAATGAGGCTCTGGCAGAAATGCCTTCGTTTTTGGATTTACACTCTTTTATTAAAGAAAATCTTTTGTATTTATTTGTTTCTTCAGAAGACTTCCCTAATTCATTCATCTGTTCTACCTCATCATTCTTTTTTGATAGGCATAGAGAGTTCTTGCATCTACAAGGATGGTTGAAAATATGGTAGCTATTTGTGAGACTACCATGAAATTGGAAAGGTTGAAAATCAATTTTTGACATATATAGGTAGATATAGATAGATATATTTCCATAAACAGTTTCGCTGTTATATTCCTAATCTCTGACTGTTGAATGCTAGATGAATCTCTTACTTTGTTTTCTTGAAACAGAACATAATTTTTTTTTAAATATTTTATTTAGTTATTTGACAGAGAGAGAGAGAAAGAGCACAAGAGAGGGGACACAAGCAGGGGGAGTGGGAGAGGGAGAAGCAGGCTTCCCGCTGAGCAGGGAGCCCCACGCGGGGCTTGATCCCAGGACCCCTGGGATCATGACCTGAGCCGAAGGCAGACGCCTAACGACTGAGCCACCCAGGCGCCCCAAAACAGAACATAATTTAAAATAAGTTTTTCCTTTTTTTTTCTTTTATAGCTGGTCTGTGATGTCTTTTAGCTTGAATGAAGTTTTGTTTGGAGAAAACATTTATTCCTTTATCTGCATATTCACAGATTATAGTTTTAAGGGCAAGGTGGGGTGGAGGGGCAGAGGAAGAGGGAGAGAGAGAATCTCAAGCCGACTCCGAGCTGAGCACAGCCTGCCGCGCGGGGCTTGATTGCACAAGCCTGAGATCCTGACTTGAGCCAAAATTAAGAGTAGGGCGCTTAACTGACTGACCCACCCAGATACCGCTCTTAGTAGATCTTATTAGGAGTTTATCAAATCTATTAGTCTATAATTTATAGAGAATCAATTTTTGGCTGTTTAATACTTCTACTGCCTATTTAGTATTCTATAGATTTTAAAATTTAATTTCTGCTCTTTGTTTTTCTTCCATTTTCTTAGATTTGATTCTATCTAACTCCTTTAGAATAATCAATTTTTAGCCTTTTTTTCTAATACGTACATTTAATGTAATACCTTTTTTTTAAAGATTTTATTTATTTGAGAGAGGGAGAGAGCACAAGGAGGGGGAGCAGCAAGCAGAGGGAGAGGGAGAAGCAGACTCTCCGCTGAGCAGGGAGCCCGATGCGTATCTTGATCCCAGGACCCTGGGATCACGACCTGAGCCGAAGGCAGACTCTTAACTGACTGAGCCACCCAGGCGCCCTATAATACCTTTCTGTCTAAACACAATTTTGCCTGCCTCTGCCAGATATTAGATTTTTAAAAAAATTATAATTCAGTTCAAAATATTGTCTGTGGATTATTTATTAATATATAACTTTACTATATAAAGCTTGACCTGTGGATTATTTAGTAATATATCGCTTTATTTTCAAGTATATGGACATATTCTAGTCACCTTCTATGAAGTCCTGTGATCAAAGGACTTTGTGAATTAGCTAGTACTTTAACATTTGTTAAGATTTTCTTTCTAGTCCAGCTTACAATAAATTTTTTTACAATAAATTTCTATAAATGTTTGTGTGAATTCAAGAGAATCTGTGCATTCATCTATTTTTTACTGCAGCGCTTCATATATATCAGTTAGGTCAAATATCTTAATAATTTCTACAGATCTTCTATGTGCTTACTGAATTTTTTTTTCCTGCTTGGTCTTATGAACCAAAGTTATGAAGAAATGTTGTTAAAATCTTCTTTATTGTGGATTTGTCCACTCCTTTTACTTTTGTTCCGTATATATTTGGAACTTATATTGTTTGATGCATACAATTTTAGAATTATTAAATCTTCCTGGTAGATTGATCTTTTCATTATGAAATGTTTCTTTTTCTTTTTATTTATTTATTTATTTATTTGGTCTCTTTTTATTTCTAGGAATACTTCTTGCCTTAAAATATGCCCTATTTGACATTGGCATAACTACACAAGAATTTTTTTGGAGAGTGCTTAAATAATATGTTTTTCCATTCTTTAGTTTTTTAGCATTTTTACTCTTTCCTGTATTTATTTCTAGGAGTATGTTCCTTCTTAAAGACCTCCTTTTAGTATCTATCTACTATTAGTGAATTCTCTCCACTATAATTTTCTGGAAATGTCTTTATTTCACCTTTACTTTGAAGGATACTTTCAGGGGGTAGAGAATTATATATTTTAAATTATTTTGTTTAAAACAGTAATCGCCATTTTTAAAATTTCTATTAAGAATTCCACTGTCAGTCTTATTTTTAGTCTTTTGGACTGTAGTTAAGAAATATTGACTTCATATAACACTAACTTAACTACTAAGATAAGAGAAAACTGTCGAGGGCGCCTGGGTGGCTCAGTCGTTAAGCAGCTGCCTTCGGCTGGGGTCATGATCCCAGAGTCCTGGGATCGAGTCCCACATCGGGCTCCCTGCCCAGCGGGAAGCCTGCTTCTCCCTCTCCCACTCCCCCTGCTTGTGTTCCTGCTCTCGCTGTCTCTGTCAATTAAATAAATAAAAACTCTAAAAAAAAAAAAGAGAAAACTATCGAAAAACAGGAAAAGTTCATAGTGAGAAAAAAACTATGAGGGGAAGAAACACCATAGAAAATAATTTATTGGACCATTAAGTGACACTCACTTTTGACCAAAGTTTGCAGAGTGGCTGGAATTTTATTATTAGCAGTCAGATGAAAACAAGTAATGCTCCAGTCTAACTTTGTTAGAATACATTCCAGAATGTCCTTTAGTAGAAACTTGCTGTTACATGAAACTAGTTGCCACAAATGATGTTATAGTTTGAGTGAAATTCAGCATGGATGTAAATTTTGACTCGTACTCCAAACCTAAAATGAAAGCAGAACTATAACAGTCATATTTGATGAAAATAATTAAATCCCTTATTCATTGATCAGTATCATATCTGTGAGGTGACAAAAGTTAATTTTCTTTCATTATAATTCATTTGATGAGATATTTTGTTAAAGATATTTATACTCTCAGTCAATAAAAATAAATATTGACTTTCAGGGAAGATAGGATGCAGACATGGGTATTACATAAGAACATAAATCCTGTGTGAGTGTGGACTTTGTGTATCTTGTTCTCTGTGGTATCTCTTGCACTGAGATTAAGGCTTATTTCACAGTGCTAAAAAATATGTGTTGAGGGTGCAGGAAATGGGGATTAAGGCGTGCACTTGGGATGAGCACCAGGTGCTGTATGTAAGTGTTGAATCACTAAATTGTACACCTGAAACTAATATTATACCATATGTTAACTAACTGGAATTTCAATAAAAATTTTAAAAAATATATATGTGATGAACAAATGTATCAGTTTTTCTCTAAAATTTGACTTAAAAACATCTTAAGGGTGATGATAATAAGCAGTATAATCTAGCTGGAGAGGCATCTAACAGAAGTCTGTAAACATCAATCTCTTATTCACTGTAAACATATAGTCAAGATAGTATTTACAAATGAGGCAAATCTTGAATATCCACTGAGATTTGCTCTGTCACTATTTTTAGGGAATACTGAAGTTACCATGTAGTGTGATCTGAGATGTCTTCAGACCTAGTTTGCTCTAAAAATTAACACCTTTCAATGGTATAAACCACCTCTTAATAACTTTGAACTCTTCATCGTTTGCAGCACCTTTGGCTAGGCTACCAAGCTCTGTGTATGTTCAGTATGTTTTGAAGGTGACAACAGTTTGAAAAGAAAAATATGAAAAATAAATACATATATTTGGGTGAGAAAGATAACCCCAAGTTCAGACATATGAGACAGGCCTACATTTCTCACAAATAGCATTTCATGATTGTCTACAGTTCCTGCCTGGCTTGAAGTTCCTTAATGTAGAATAATTATTTGGCTAGACAGTAATGAGGCTCTTGCCTCCAGACATATTTAGCAAGTACCATAACTTTTACTCTCTTAGCATAATATTAGATTCCATGAGCAGTATAAAAAGTGCATAATGCATTTTTTTATGAAGATCACAATTTTGTTTTCTGCAAGGAAAAAATAGATATCTGCATTTGGTTAAACATGTATTAGAAATTCTGAAACCTCAAATTAGAAGTCTGAAACTTCATAGCAGGAATATATACTTGGGGTCTAAATCTTGACTTAACTTTTCTAAAGATATCCATGGTTGGCAAACTTGGAATGTTGTGTTATGTAAAACCTTCCTGGTCTACTACTTTTGGGTTAAATTGAGAGTGTTATCACCCATCCTTGGAAAGAGAAAAGTTTCCTTCTCCCCCCAGAAAAAAACAGATTACTTTAACCTTTACAAATGCAAAATAATGCCACCTAAAGGAGCTTCAATTATACAAAACAGAGTTTAGCATGCAGAATCTACTTTCACATGAAAAACAGGGAAAAAAAAACCTATAGTCTGCTTCCTTCACCTCTACAGTGAAATAATGGAAAGATCAGAGGCTTTTGAATGAGATAAATCTGGATTTGAGTCATGTTTGTGAATTAGCACAGGTTTCTTAGTTTCTCACCTACAAAATGGCCTTAATAACCTCACCACAGAGCATTCTTGTGAAGAGTAAGAGAACACATGTGAAAGCTCTCAGAAATTAGATTTTCAGTAAGTGTGAAGTCTAGACTTCTATTGTTCTTATAGTTGTTTCCACAGAGTTTAACAGAAATTGTCTTTCATTTCATATATTAGCTTTGTCTTTCTGTTGGGTTAGCATATAATTGAGGAAATGGCCAACAAATACATGGAAAAAAATGTTTAACATGACTAATCATCAGGGAAATGCAAATAAAAACCACAATGAGCTATTACTTCACATCTGTTAGAATGGCTGTCATCAAAAAGAAAAGAGATAACAAGTGTTGATGAGGATGTGGAGGAAAGGGAATATATATATATATATACACACATATATTCCATATTCCATATACACAGATCTATGTGGAATATTATGCAACCATAAAAAGGAAAGAAATCTTGCCATTTATGACAACCTATATAGACTTTGAGGACATTATGCTAAGTAAAATAAATCAGACAGGGAAAAAACAAATACTGTGTAATATCACTTATATGTGGAATCTAAAAAAGCCAAATTCAGAATCAGAGAATAAAATGGTGGTTACCATAGGATGGGAAATGGGAAAAGTTTGTCAAGGAGTACAGACTTCTAATTATAAGATTAATAAGTTCTGGCCATCTAATGATGATTATAGTTAGCAATACTGTATTATACACTTCAAAGTTGCTAAGGGAGTAGATCTTAAATGTTCTCACCCCAAAAACAAAATGATAATTATGTGAGGTGATGGAGGTGTTAACTAACTTTATTGTAGTAGTCATTTCACAAAATATGTGTATCAAATAATCATCTTGTACATCTTAACCTTACACAATGTTATATGTCAATTATATCTCAATAAAGTTGGAAAAAATATCCTTGAGGACAATGATAAGGTCTTACTCTTCTCTTTAGTACCAGTATTCAGTCAGTTATAACACTGTGGCCTGGAAATATTACTTACCAGTTTGAGAAATAGACTGGTTCTCTCATCTGCTGGCTGATACTGTTTCAGTTATGTCTGTCTTTCTATCTATTATCTATCTATCTATCTATCTATCTATCTATCTATATCTATCTATCTATCCATCTATCCATCCTTCCATCCCAGATCTTCTATATCATGATATAGATACAAGAAAACTTCAATATTTCTGTATTTATTGTTAAATTTGGTATTTTATTACTTAAATACTTGAACAAAATTATAGTAAGTGCTATATAAATAGTAGATGCCATTATTATAGCTCACTCAATAAATAATTTATTTTACAATAATTCATCCAAATAAATTATAGGAGAAAATATATGAATTTCTTCTGAAAACACGGTTAAAATAAAAATTCAATTTCTAAGCTGATAAAATTCTTAGTAGTAACAATAAAGCTGACAATACTTACTCAACCAGAAAAGTAGTTGACTTATCCCAATCTTATCCCAAGATTATCCCAATCTCACTCAAAGATTTTTGTTTGGTGATTTTAAATATCTCTTCTCATATACAAAAATTTGTGCCTCATTTAATTGAGATAAAGATGCTTTCAATTTCCATTTATTAGAAACATGGCCCTAAAGACTTTAAAGCACACAGTTAACACCAGTATGATTTACGGTGGGGATTTCAACAAAACTCCATCATAGATAAAGATCAAAGTGATAAACGTACGTTCCTAATGACACAGACTTCCAGAAACAGAGGTAAATCCAAGGTCTGTATACAAAATCAGGGAATGATAATGTGCCAGAGAACACCTGCATTATAATTCTGGAAGAAACCCTCCATCCTAAATGGCTAAATTCACAAATGGTGGGGAGCAGAGATGAAAAGATGTTGATCACAACACAGTTACCAACTCTCCCTTCACTGTCCCCCCCCTCCACCAAAAAAAAAGGAGTAATCGGATTTATCAGGGAGTCATAGAAATTTTTTTAAAAGGAAGTTTTTTAAAAAAATTATTTACACTGCCTTTTTTTTAATTTCTGGAAGGATGAATGTGCTTATAATAATATGTTTTATCAAACAAATATGATATTTGTAATGAAATAGACATAAGTAATCTTGACATAATTGAGAAGTTAAGAATTTTTAATAAATCAATAAATTTCTAAGTTAGAAATAATACATCTTGTTTCTGTGATAACATAACCTCTACTTATTTTCATTTTCTTTTCTGTCTTCTTTGTATACCACTCATTGTACACATTGGCATTGTCCAGGTGTGTCTTCTTCCCTTGACTACTTGTTTTTCCCACTCTGTGGATTTAACTATCACTTTAAACATATATGTATGCATGTATATCTATACATACAGATATAGACTATATCAGAATCCAGAGTCTCTATAAAGTGTCATTCACAATGTTAGATATATAAAGAAACATTAAAATGTGACTAATACTCAGAACAAAAGGCAATCAATGAACAACTCTGTGAATATACTAAAAACCATTAAATTATGGACTTTAAATGGATAAATTCTATCATATGAATTATTTCTCAAACTATTACAATAAAAACAGGCAATCAATGGGGTCTCTGAGATGATCCATATGTAATTAGCAGACAAGATTTTAAAAGCGTTTATAATAACTAGGTTCAGTATGTAAATTAAAATATGATTAAACACATAAATTGTAGCAGAAAAACTGAAATGTTCATTAAAGAACCAAATGGAAATTCTAGAAAAAGATATAGACATATAGATTTTATCTGTATGTATACTCTATGTATTTATATCTATAGCTATAACTATAGTAAAGTTTTCAGCCATAATTATTCTCTACTTGAGACTTCTGTAATAGATACGAGTGTCCAATGTCCCTCTTCACTTTGTCTCATACGCACCTTGAACTCAACACATTTAAAACTGAGCTTAACATCTGCTCTAAAACTCCACCTTCTGTGTACCTCCACAGAAACAGATAATAACAGATCCCACCCATCCCATCCAATATGGAAACCTGAGATTTACCTTTGATCTCACATTGTTCTTCTCTACTCACGTCTAAACAATCACCCAGTGCACACAGATTTTACTTCCTTAGTTTTCCTTTTCTTACTTCTCTGTCACTACTAGATCTATCATGGATAATTGGGAAAAAAAAAATATCTCCTTTGTTCTCTTCTGCCTCTGGTCTTATTTTATTAAATCTGCTCTCTAAACAAAGCATAGTTACAAACTGAAATATAACTATACTACTGTTCTGATTAGGTATTTTCAATGGCTCTACATTTTCTTTGAAATTAATTCCAATCTTCCTATATTACGGGCAAGAGAGAAGATACTTGCACATCCCCTTCTTCAACCTGAAGAAAAAGATGGGAAAGGGAATTTTTAACTTCAAATCAACAAGGAATCTTGACTATTTTATGGGACTGGATATTTTTAATAATTGACTGCAGGAATTGATTGGAAAAATCATGAGGGAAACTCCATCTGAGTTTCAGCTAGAGAAAGGAGAAATAACTAACTTCATCAAATGAATATAAAGAATAATAAGAGGCAAATATCAGGGTCATGTTATACTTTCATTCCAAGGAGGGTGGTTTGATACACTAGTTATATGTGCAATTTTCTGTACTCAATACAGGCTCTGTACTTCATGTTCATTAAAAAAAGAGAGAGAAAAGTTTTGTCCTTAGTTTAGAATGCCCTATCTCCTCCTTCTGCCTCACTTGAATAATTACTCTTCATTCTTTAAAACACAACTGGTGATTTTACTTAGCAATTCCTGATTATTCAAATCTTAGTTTGTATTCTGCATCCTTGTTCCCATCATACCCTTTGATTTATATGTGCCATCACACTTACGATAATGGATTTTGAACATGTGTTTTGGTTCTGATTATTCCATGAACTCCTTAAAGTCAGAGAATATGGACCATTCATCTTTGTGTTTTCAAAACTGCAAATTAGACCTGAAATATTAGGATATCAATAAATAGAATAAATGAAATGATGCTGCAGAGAAGGAGAGACAAATGGAACTATCACAACAACAATAGAGAAGTAGGTGTGGTTATTTTTGAGAGGGATGAAGAACTCCATCTTGGGAAGTTCATACTGAAATGGCGAAAGATTTTTTTTTTTTTTTTTTTTTTTTTACAGAGCTTCCTGCAGATCTAATAAGCACTAATTGAAGTTAAAACAGCACAAAAAGTTCAGTTAGTGCAATATCATTGGGATGCTTTGAAATTACACTTTCTTTAGATACAAGAATCTGAACTGGGCAGTCTTGGAGCTACAAAGAATAGAAGGTATGGTCCCTTCACTCCTGAACATCTCTGTAACCATGTACCACCTTTGGGGAATAATCATTTTCTGAGAAGATCTGTCTTATGACTGAGATACAGAGAATACAAATGATTCTCTCCATTGCTTAATAATGAAATCAAAACAAAAGAAAAACCTATCTTCTCTATGGAAAATAACCCAATGCTTTGTGTTAGAGAAGTTAGAACTAAGGAATGATTTAGCTATAGAAAACTCAGGTATGAGGATTATTTCAGTTCCTGACAAAAGAAAGGGGATGTTTTATGATACCACATACAGAAAACCCAAAAGACTACCAAAAAACTACTAGAACTAATAAAGGAATTCAGTAAGATCACAGGATATAAAAATCAATATACAAAAATCCATTGCATTTCTGTACACAATTAATAAAGCAGCAGAAAGAGAAATTAAGAAAATAATCCCATTTACAATTGCACCAAAAATAATAAAATATCTAGGAATAGGGATGCCTCGGTGGCTCAGTCAGTTAAGCGTCTGCCTTTGGCTCAGGTCATGATCCCAGGGTCCTGGGATCGAGTCCCACATTGGGCACCTTGCTCAGTGGGAAGCCTGCTTCTCCCTCTGCCTCTGCTCCTCCCCGCTGCTTGTGCTCTCTCTCTCTTTCTCTCTCTGACAAATAAATAAATGAAATCTTAAAAAAAAAAATCAGAAATAAATCTAACCAAAGAAATGAAAGTCTATACTCTGAAAATTATAAAACATTGATAAAAGACATCAAACACAACACAAACAAATGGAAAGATATTCCATGCTCATGGATTGAAAGGACAAATACTGTTTAAATGTCCATGCTACCCAAAGAAACTGCAAAGATAGGGTTTGCACTACATTTAGTGCAAACCCTATGAAAATACCAACAGCATTTTTCACAGAAGTAGAATAAACAATCCTGCAATTTGTATGGAACCACAAAAGACCCTGAACAGCCAAAGCAATCATGAAAAAGAAAAACAAAAAGAAAGTATCATAATTCCAGATTTCAAGTTATACTACAAAATTGTAGTAGTCAAAACAGTATGGTATCAGCATAAAAACAGACACCTAGATCAGTGAAACAGAATAGAGAGCCCAGAAATAAACCTGCAATTATATGGTTAATTAATCTTTGACAAAGGAGGCAAGAATATGCAAAGGGAAAAAGAGAGTCTCTTCAACAAATGATGTTGGGAAAGCTATATGCAAAAGAAAGCTATATGCACTTTCTTACATAGTACACAAAAATAAACTCAAGGGGTGCCTAGGTGGCTCAGTCATTAAGTGTCTGCCTTCAGCTCAGGTCATGGTCCCAGGGTCTGGGATCGAGCCCCACATCGGGCTCCCTGCTCATGGGAAAGCCTGCGTCTCCCTCTCCCCCTTCCCCTGCTTGTGTTCCTTCTCTCACTGTGTCTCTCTCTGTCAAATAAATAAATAAAATCTTTAAAAAAAAAAACTCAAAGTGGGTTAAAGACCTAAATGTGAGACCTGAAACATAAAAATCCTAGAAGAAAGCACAAGCAGTGATTTCTCTAACAGTGGCCATAGCAACATTTTCTAGATATGTCTCCTGAGGGTAGGGAAATAAAAGCAAAAATAAACTATTGGAACTATATCAAAATAAAAAGCTTCTGTACAGCAAAGGAAATGACCAACAAAACTAAAAGACAATGTAATGAATGGGAGAAGATATTTGCAAATGACATAATCAATAAAGGGCTAGTATCCAAAATATATAAAGAACTGATACAACTCAACACCAAAAAACAAAATAATCCAATGAAAAATGGGCATAAGACATGGGAGGTTCCTCAAAAAATTAAAAATAGAACTACCATATGATCCAGTAATTCCACTACTGGATATTTACCCAAAGAATACAAAAACACTAATCAGATAAATATATGTACCCCTATGTTTATTGCAGCATTATTTACAATAGCCAAACTATGGAAGCAGTCCAAATGTCCAACACTAGATGAATGGATAAAGAAGTGGGATATATATACAATGGAATATTACTCAGCCATAAAAAAGAATGAACTCTTGCCATTTGCAACAACATGAACGGATCTAGAGAGTATAATACTAAGTGCAATAATCAAACAGAGAAAGACAAATACCATATGATTTCACACATATGTGGAATTTAAGAAACAAAACGAAAAAAAAAGAGACTAACCAAAAAACAGACTCTTAACTACAGTGAACAAACTGATGGTTATCAGAAGGGAGGTGGGTGGGGGGATGGGTGAAATAGGTAATGGGGATTAAAAGCACACTTATCACAATGAGCACTGAATAATGGATGGAATTGTTGAATCACTATATTGTACACCTGAAACTAATGTAACACTGTATGTTAACTATATTGGAATTAAAATAGAATAAAATAAAAAGTCACTTTCATATCTTATTAAAAAAAAGAAAGGGGATTTCTTAACATGGGTTTTAACTATTTCTTTTGAAGAAACTACAAAAAAAAAAAAAAAACCAACAAAAAACCCTATTACCTTTTGCCTAATATAAAAAAGTGAAAATTTACCATATAAATAAAATCAGGTGCATATGTTTCTATTTTCTTTTGAAAATATATCCCAGGCTAGCAAATGTTGCTTTAATAATATTATGGCTATCTATCTATCACCTATCTATCTATCTATATCTTCTACCTACCTATCATTTGTGTGTATATATGCACACACATTATATATCAATGATTATCCCTTTTTTAAAAAATTTTCTTATGCTACCCGTTATTTAGTTACTTATTCTGAACATTAAGATATTAAATTTCTAAGAACTTCTTTTAATAAATTAATGAACTTGAAATCTCAAGTTATTCCATTAGTTATTCTAATAAAAATGAAGAAAACAAGGCATTTTACAGAACTGGCTATAATCACTATTATAGAGCCACTAGAAGGGAAAGGGGATAAAGAAATAGCATATGGAATTGACAATGGTTAATTGATATTTCATGTTAAAGTAAAGGCACTCAGTTTAAAATAAAATTAAATGGCTCAAGTAGCATAAACATGCCACCAAGTTTGAGTGACAAAATCTAACATTCATTAGAGCTGGTTGGGGTCTTCAGAGTTCAACTCCAGAGCTCTTGTCTCTGGTACCTTACTTTTCCAATGACATTTTCCGCATGCAGTGCTTACTCATTGGGTCTTCCTGTTCTCTCAGAAGGGTTTATGACAGGAGCAGGAGTCATCAGCCATGAAATTGCGGGAGGTTTCCCAATAAATACTGTCATTGCCTGAAGGGAAACAGCTGCACACATTTGTACAGATTTCTAGAACACCTGATGTAAAACAAGGCATTACACTGGACCTGCGGAGGTGGTTCTCCTCCTCCTGCTCCCCCTCCCCCTTCCTCCCCCTCCCCCTCCTCCTCCCCTTTCTCCTTTCCCTCCCCCTTCCCCTCCTCCTTCCCTTTCCCCTCCCCCTCCCTTTTCCCCTCCTCTTTCTTCCCCTCCCCCTCCTCCTCCTTCTAATGGAAATACCCTGATCTAGGTGGGCAAAGGCTGGATACGTTTTAAGTGAAAAGCAAGTGTTTGCGTGGAGACTTTTATCTGTGGAACTGCTGCAAAGATTAAGACATACTTATATACACATCCATTTCCTCGTAATGTAAAAAAAAAAAAGCTATAAATTAACTTACTGAAAGAAACCACAGGCATGTGTATGTATATGCACATACATATATGCACGTATATTTGCCTATTTAATTTACCTATCTGAAATCTTTTTCTCCTTCTAAATTCAAACATTCCCCATTAATGAGTCTTCATTTGTCCCTTCATTTGTTCATTTGTCATGAGTCCCAGAAATGGAAGGCTCCATTTTATGAATGAAGATAAAATGTTCCTTGAATAGTGAATCTTTTTTTAATAAAAGAAGAAGTCAGGCTAAAGCAAGGGGAATGATCAGTTCTTGAGGGCCTTGGGTTATTTTTTTAAAGTTTTAATTCATTTATATCTTCACCAAAAAGAAAAAGGTAAATTATTCTCTGGGTTTCCGTTTAGCACACGAGTTCTAAGATATTATTTGAGGGAATTAAGGCAGCCGAAATTATCCTGATATAAAAGAAAGTCAACAGTAGTCAGTAGTGTGTAATTGCATTTTATTTTAGTGAACTTTAGAATAATGATATATACGTGTTAAACCACAAGCATCTTAAGGGCTTTAAATTATGTGGTTAGGGGATTTTCCAGCTGCCACATATCCTGCCCGATGCTTTGATTTTTTTGGTCTGTTAGACAGTTCTGGAATGAAGAAACTTGCTCTGCAGAAGTGTTGTCCCCTGCATTCTGATGCTTTCCTCCAGCTGGGAGCTGTGTCCTCAGGATCTCTGCCCATCAACAACCTTGGCTTAAGCTTTAAAGTGCTGATCATAATAACAAAGATGAGGAGAGCGACTTCTAGTTACATGAATTTAGAACTGAAGAGTTCTAATTTTTTTTGGGGGGGTATTGTTATTCAGATGAAATTGTATAACACAGTAATGAAACTTACAAGGTTAAAAATTAAAGGCCAAAATAACATTTAAATAAGATGTGAAACACACAGCATAACCATAAAGCTGTAGACTAGTTTCCAAAAGTCACTACAGAAAACTAATATCATAAACTTATAATGAGTACTATGTATATAAAGATATGTATGCATAATAAAAGCTTAGATATCTTTGCCGCAAACATTTGTAATACAAATAACCTTTTCAGCAAATGTGTGCACAGGGGATATTTTGAAACTCACAACACTTGTCAAGAGGAAATTAATTTCCACTTGAAATAAGCTAATGTGAATGTCAAAAATGCCCTTTGGAAATTTAATCACAAAACAAAAGATCAAGCCTAAGGAGTAAATTTACATACATAAAAATAATCTATAACATGGCCTAAATGTTGCTTTATTACAATCCAGTTTAGTAAATAATCTAGCTGTGTGATCTTGGGTGAGTCATTTAGTTTCAGTGTGCTCATATAAATAACTGACCTGTGAGGGTAGAGTGAGGCATGTATTCAATAATAATAAAAATAATAAAGCAAGTCCATGATACATTATTTTAGAAATTATAAGATATATTTATATCTATACACATATATGTATAGACATGGATTATTTACATAACTAATGATGGCTATACTTTCCTATTTCCATATTAAACGCAAGTACACATGTACTTATAAAAAATTTAATTTTTCGATTTGATAATATTTTATAATTTTATGAAACACTCTTCAAAGGAAGAAAAGTCCTATAGGATCTTCTCTTCCAAGAGTAATAACAAGAGGCAGATTTGTTCACAATTTTAAGATGACTGCTGAAAAATGTTGAAAAGCTATCAGAAAATTTTTACCATAAACAAAATAAATTAAAATGCATGGCTAGAGCTTTGGGATGTTTTTGTAAAACCTTATAAACTTTTATATTTGGGAATCAAACTGGCAACATCAAATAATTGCTTCTTTTTTTAGACTTCCAGAAATCCAGGGTTTGGATGACTAAGATACACAGTAAGAATAGGTCTGCACATGTACATATTTACCTTTGGACACAGACCAAGTAAACAAATACAAAAAGCCAAATGAAATAAAAATTTGTCAAATTTGCTGAACTGCGAAATAGGATATAGTCTCATTATAAGAGCAGAAGAAAATTTTTATTTTATTTCAATTTCCCAAACCATTCTTTGTAGAACTCATCACAGCAACATTCTCAGAGCAAGCAAAATGAGCATGTTGTTCATACCAGTAGAGGGGGAAACAGAAATGCATTCTGGACTTACTCCAGTTTCACAGACCACAGAAAGAAAATTAAAATTAAACTTAGAAGCTGAAACACTCAGGACTAACAAAACATACGATTTTAAAAATTAAAATAATTCTAAATTTTATAGGCATAAGACTATCACTGACTTATCTTGACTCTAGTTACATAATATGATGAACAAAGCAGCAGTATCAATGAGATTAATTCAGGCTGTCCCTAAAAATAACACGGATTCAGCAGTTATTTCATGATTTATCCTTTAGTTTCCTCTTTTTTTTTTTAATTGTTATTAACAAGGCAAGTGCTCGTTACGAATAAATAAATGACTAATAATGAATGAATAAACAAATGACCGTATAGCTCAAATGTAATCGTCTCTAAAAAACTTGGTGGCTCTTTCCTAAGAGATTTCCAAAATCACGCACTTCCTGATTTATTCACACTTTCAGTACAGCTTTTCTAACTTTGCTTTAATATTACTATCATTTGTTTTATTTCTCTGTGCCTTTCTGGTGTGCAAAGAGCACATTTTCTGTTTGTCTTTTCATTCTCAACACAAAGTATGGCATTTTGCATATTAAAGGTGATTAGTAAATGTTTGACAAAGAATTAAGGAATGAAGCAATAGGCTTCCTAAGCACATAGTCACACTCAGTTGTTGACTGTATCGATTGGATAATTACAAACTCAAACCTTTTGTTTCTTTCCTTCACGAGTATTGGTAGAGTGCTTAATATAAAGTAAATGCATCCATAGCTACCTATCAGCTTTCCATTGAAGATATCATCCGTGAACGTAAATAAGGGAGATGAGGGAAGACATCCCCCGTGGTGCACAAAGCCCCAGGCTAACGCTCTAAGGGCAGGAGATGCGAAGTTCCTATGGGCTCCATAAAAATCTAGTTAGGGTGACGTTGGCTGCTTCACCTTTCTGGTTATCAGTTCCTTCATTTGTAACATGAAAGGATCACCTTAATGATCTTTAAATTCCCTGTAGGTCTAACATTTTATTTTTGTGATCAATAGTTGTACTGTTCAGGGATAAGCTCTGTAGGCTCCTCATCACATTGCTTGAGGGACAGGCATCAAATCATTCTAAAGGATATCAATGGGGGGAAACCAGACTTCTAAGATTATTCTATGTGCAAAATGCAGCACAAACAGACGCAATGAGAGGTCAAGTGGTGGTGGTGGTGTGGGGTGGGGAGAGAAAGCTTCAAGAGAAGTGTTACCAAAAAATATGGATGCTAAACCTAGGCTTTTAAGGGTGAATTTTGCAGGGACACAGCAAGAGATGTAATGGGATGAGTCATTCCAGATGTCAGAAACAACATGTGCACAGAATAAAGGTTTGAAGCAGTGGGAACATAAAGGAAATCGGAGGTAGTTTGGTTTTGTTGGAGAATTAATTTGTGTGATGGAGACTGGAGTCATAGGCAATAGCCAGGCCTAAAGGATCTTGGATTCCATGTCTAATGGTGTAGACTTTCTTATTTGTGTGGTGATGAACCATTAGGAGGCTTTTTGACAACGGAGCCACATGATGGATCATTGTTTACAAAGATCATGATGGCTGCTGTGTGAAGATTAACTCAAGGAAATAAAACCAGAAGCAGTGGATCTCTAAGAGGAAAGTGAGGTGACACTCCAGGGGAGATGGTGAGGTGGTAAACTGGGACAGCAGCAGTGACCTGGAAAGGGGCTCACAATGAGAGAGATCTGTGAGGAAGAATCAACAAATAAGATTCAGTAATAGACTAGATTTGGAAATCAGGGAAGAATTACAGGGCAGGGTAGGAGACTGTTTTAGCTTGGGTTACTGAGGGGAGATGATTTCATTAAACGAGATGGGCAATGTAGAAGCATAAACATGCTGGTGGAAAAAAGATGAATTTGGTTTTAAATATGTTAAATTTGAAGTGCCTTTGGAACATTCAGGAAGGAACAGGCTTTTGCAATTAGACCAACAGTCCTGCCCTGAAAGTCTAACATGATGCTCTCACTCCTTCCTCGTTTCCTACCATTCTCCGCTTTCCTACTCTAGCCAACACCACCATTTTTAGATTCCTTGAACATGCAACAGTTTTCTGCCCTGAGCTTTTGCATTTACTCTTTACTCTGTTTAAGATAATTTCTGAGGTGCCTGGGTGGCTCAGTCGGTTGAGTGTCTGACTCTAGATTTCAGCTCAGGTCATGATCTCGGGGTCCTGGGATCCAGTCTCACATTGAGCTCCACACTGAGCAGGGAGTCTGCTTGAGATCCTTTCTCTCCCTTTGCCTCTGCCCCTCCTCCCCACTCGCGCGTGTGCTCTCTCTCTCAAATAATTTCTCCCAAAATATTTATAGCAATGGTTTATGTTTATTATTATGTCTCGGAATATCATCTTCTTAGAATCACCTTCTAGTACTATCTCAAGTTGCTCATTACCCCAGTCATTTCTATCATCTCCTATTTTATTTCCTGCATTGCTTATATGACTATCTAAAATATTCTTGGTTATTTATGTATTTACTTGCTAATTGGTTGTTCCCCCCTCCCCATCTGACAGAAAATCTCTATGGGAACATGGACTATTATTCACTGTTACTATACCTACATCCAGAATGAACCTGATATGTATTAAATGCCCTGCAAAATTTATTTAATGAGTAACTAAACCTATGGGCATGGAATTATGGAGAAAGGATGGACTGATACTCAGTGGGGGGCACAGGAAGATTTACTGGGGAGTTTCAATTATACAAGCCCCTTCTAAAACTCTAAGAGAGCCTCTAGCAACAGGTTCACACAATCAAATCTTTTTTTGTGAAATTCACAAAATAAGGTATTTTAACCATGGAAAAAAGTACTGTCTTTTTTCAACTCTGACTTTTTCTACTCCACCCCCCTCATGTCAGGTGATGTCAAAAAAGGCATCTGGCTTGAAATCTGAAATCTGGCTGAAATCTGGCTTGAAAAGTTAAGTTGGGATACATTTAGTTTGGTTTTTAAAGGGTGATTTTATATACCTTGCAAAATAAAAAGATCATAAATGCAAAATACAGAAAGGAATATTTACTTAGAATGAGAAAAGAAATAATAAATTACAAATTTTGAAAAACTAACAAATACCATCACAAAATCCAGAAAATAACAATGTTTTTATGTCGTTTATGCCTGACATACTTCATAACACTTCTTTTCTGATATTTTTGGCTGAGTACTCTTTGACCTCCTCTTCAAATTGCAGTGCTTTTGTAATATAATTTTCTTTTTTTTTTTTTTTTAAGTAGACTCCGTGCCCAGCTAGAGCCCAATGTGGGCCTTCAACTCATTACCCTGAGATCAAGACCTGAGCTGAAATCAAGAGTTGGACGTTTAACCAACTGAGCCACCCTAATGCCTCAATATAATTTTCTATAAAAATAATAAAAAGAAAATTCTGTTTTTCTACTAGCATGGTTGATTTTTTTAAAACATTGGTTGTTTAAAAAAATATTTGTAGCATTATAACTTGTTAATGGAATATCATTAAGTTTAAGGATTGTTTTCAAATTTGGGAGAAATCTCAAGTTTCCTTCACATATGAGTTGTTACTTACAAACTCACTGACTTTACAGGTTTGTACCCTACAAACACAGGGATCCTGATAAATTCTATTTTGTGTAATTGCCACTAAAAAATAGTATGATGTGCTTATCTTTGTATATACCCCAAAAGAAAGAACTTCTATTACTTGAGAACCAAATTCTCTAATTACATGTTATTCATTCAGTATTAGAAGAATTTTCAGTTATGTAATTTTCAAAATTTATTCTCCTCCATTCTTCATATGATTCTGGTACTGAGTCCTGTGGGGTACATTCATATTTCAATGAAATCTTTGGCCCTGCCCCTGTGTCATTAGATGAGCCAGTATTTGGAGTTATCCCTATCCCAGGAGAACTACTAATAAGTTGCCTATATACCTACACAGCTACATGGAAGTAGTTGATATACATACGAGATGGCCTAAGAGAAAGAGGAGATGGGCAAGACAGGAATTCTCACATGAATTGTTTGGTAAAGAAGTCAGTAAAAGATTTGGGAAATAAATGGGCAGAAAGGAAGAATTGTAACAGGCAAAGGCAAATATCATGGAAGAAAGGCAAGGAAAAATTTCATGTCTATAAATATGTTTAAACAATGTTTCTACAGTACTAAACCACTAATCATTATGAACTGATGTTTTAAAGAATTAAAAATTAAGGTAATAGAAAATATTGGATTTTAGGATGAAAGGTTTTCATATGAAATTGAGAAGAATGTACCTGTATTACTTTCTTAAGGCTGTTGTAACAGATTACGGCAGACTGAGTGGGTTAGCCAGCAGAATTTAATTGTCTCACATTTCTGGAGGCTTGAAGTCAAGATCAAGACGTTGGCAGGTTTGGTTCCTTCTGAATGTCATGAGGGAAGGAATTGATCCAGGCCTTTCTCTTTGGCTTGTAGATAGTTGTTTTCTCCCTGGGTCTTAATTTTTTCTTTTTCCTATGCATGTTTGTCTCTGGGTCTGAATTTGCCCTTTTAAAAAATACTGGATTAGGGACAACCCTAACGACTTCATTTTAACTTGATTACCTCTGTAAAGACCCCATCTCCAAATAAGGTTACATTCTGAGACATCAGCGGTTAGGACTTGGACATATCTTTTGGAGAGGACACAATTCAACCTGTAACATATCAAATTTAAAATTATATTAGTGTTACTAGGTAATGAGTGAAACAATATGATCGTAAGAAAATGTCATGATTAACTGACATAGTTTGTTCTCTGGTTCCATTGATTGAGGGAATACAGGTCACTGAAGGAATGGGTGTTTTAAAATAAAACACCCATTCAAAATAAAACATCCAGAATATACAAAATATAAAATGTATACATATAATATATAGGTATAAAATATATAAATATAAAATATACCTTTTAAACTATTGCCCTATTTTCAAGAAAATACATACCTTTGTTTTCTCGAAAATACTTGGTACCTTTCTTTTCTTTTCTTTTCTTTTTTTTTTTTTTTTAATTTAATGCTAGTATCTAAAAGATAGGAATATTTCCGAAAGGGAAAGTCCTACGACCTGTGTTAATTATTGCTTGGCTTGATTGTCAGCAGCTAGCCCCCAAGACCTGACCTTTCCTGATCACTAGCTTGTTGTACCCACTGACCTTTGTTCCACATTTTTCCTTAAGCTCTTCTTTCCAGTTTATCTCTCTCTTCTTTTTTTTAGATCTTATTTATTTATTTGACAGAGAGAGAGCGAAAACAGGAACACAAGCAGGAGGAGTGGGAGAGGGAGAAACAGGCTTCCTGCTGAGCAGGGACCCCAATGTGGGCTCGATCCCAGGACCCTGGGATCATGACCTGGCCAAAGGCAGACACTTCACTGACTGAGCCACCCAGGTGCCCCTCCTTATCTCTTAATTCAGTAAAAAACCATACATGCATAATATCCAGTGATGGAGACCAGAACTATCCCTCAAGCAATAATGACTTCTCTGACAAGACCTCCAGCCAGCCCAGACCACCCAGACCAGTTTGAGAGTAACCCCTGACTCATGCCTTTGCAGATGGACCATAGCGTGACCTCTGGAATGACCAACAATTACCTTTACCTCATTATAATACTAAAATCTCTGCCCAAGGAGGAGAACGAGGCTCATTTACATAACATGTAATGTATGTACAGGCATGTTTCTTTAAGGCGTATATACAACCTTATGCCTACCCGTACATATGATGATAAGGATGCCCTTTTTATTTTTTTTTTATTTTTATTTTTTTTAAAGATTTTATTTACTTATTTGACAGAGAGAGACACAGTGAGAGAGGGAATGTAAGCAGGGGGAGTGGGAGAGGGAGAAGCAGGCTTCCCGCCGAGCAGGGAGCCCGATGTGGGACTCGATCCCAGGACCCCGGGATCATGACCTGAGCCGAAGGCAGACGCTTAACGACTGAGCCACCCAGGTGCCCCAGGATGCCCTTTTTAAATGTTCATCCTAACCCTAAATAAAAAGAACCCATTCACCTTTGCTCGGGGAGTCACAGCTTTGGAAGTTATTCCCTGTGATCTCCTTATTTGCTGCAAATAAAGTTTTCTTTGTGCAACAACTCCACCTGGTGTATCTGAGACTCACCAAAGGGTGACTCTTGTTGATTTGGTTACACGACAGCAATAAATAATCATGGCACAGAAATATGGTTGTTCTTGAGGAACTATCAACAGATGTATATTTGTGTATATGCATATATATTAATACATGCATACGTTTATATATGTGTGTATATATGTATATATGTTCATATGTTTGTGAGTGTATATGTATATAGAATATTTCCTAAAACTTAAAACTCCGAGAAAACACTATATTTGTGGGGCGCCTGGGTGGCTCAGTCGTTAAGCGTCTGCCTTCGGCTCAGGTCATGATCTCAGGGTCCTGGGATCGAGCCCCGCATCGGGCTCCCTGCTCTGCGGAAAGCCTGCTTCTCCCTCTCCCACTCCCCCTGCTTGTGTTCCCTCTCTCGCTGTGTCTCTCTCTGTCAAATAAATAAATAAAATCTTTAAAAAAAAAAAAAAAGAAAACACTATATTTGTATAAAATAAAATATAGCAATGAACAAAATAATCCTATAAATCATAACCCTAATCTATATAAAACTCTAGCAAATAATCTAATATATATGTACAGCATGTATATCATTTTTGATAGGCAAAAAAGTATAAACATTTATATTAATAACTTTATTTAAATTAAATTATAGCACTTATATAGAGTTAGAAAAAGCAAAATTAGTTTTTTATTATCCTTTCAACTAGATGCTAATAGAGATAAGGTAATTTGATAAGAATGGTGCATATTTAAAGCAATTTTACTCTATCCTTCAGTGTATTTGCCTTACATTGCAGTTAAATAACTGTGGATTTTTTCCTAAGGCTGTAATTCTACCAGAGGAGCAGATTGCACGAAAACAAGCAGAAAGGGTCACAGCCCTCTGTCTAACCTTTGCTATTTAAACCAAAGTCTCAAGCCTTTTGAAAATGTCAATTGTCCCGGTCTGTTCACTGGGAAGACAAGAACATACAGTAAAAGAATTATTTTTTGTAGAAACTAAATCTGCATTTTTCTCCCTGAACACTTTTCAAGTGTTGAATTTAAAGACAGGTAATTATCATCCATTTTTTAGAGACCAAGAAAAACAATTTAGTACTCAGTAAAATGAGCATGCAATCTACCTTATTACCCCCTTTTTTGATAGGTGAATGTGAAGAATTTACACATTCATGTAAGAAAGGCAGTAACAGTGTTCTCTTGAGAAGACAGAACCATAAGAAAGACACAAGTTGACACTTGCTCAACCCAGTCACAAAAAAACATTTTCACCTGACTGATGAAAAGTACTAATATTTCTAAGAAAGTGGCAGAGAATGTAAGAAACAACAATGAATAACCCAAAATTAGTACCAGGCATAACATTAACTTTCTTTTTTTTTTTTTTTTTGAAAGATTTTATTTATTTGACAGAGAGAGACACAGCAGGAGAGGGAACACAAGCAGGGAGAGTGGGAGAGGGAGAGGGAGAGGCAGGCTTCCCGCAGAGCAGGGAGCCCGATGCGGGGCTCGATCCCAGGACCCAGGGATCACGACCTGAGCTGAAGGCAGATGCTTAACCATCTGAGCCACCCAGGCGCCCCAACATTAACTTTCAAATGACACATTGGGCTATGAATTTTTAGTGACCTTTACTAAATTAATTGAAATACTGTCAATAAGTCCATTTCTGCAGAAATAGAAAAGATATCAATGCTGTGCCAACTCAGCTACAGAATAGTACATGGTTGACTCCAGAAGCTTTCCCACAGACTTCAGCAAAGCACCAGGAATCTAGCTGTTGATGAGTCATGCAATATGGTGTAACACTCCACAAAATGAATTGCTAAAGGGGTAGGAAACTGTGATTTGTAAAATCCACTATTGTCTTTTGTGTGCCTCTTTTTTTCTCAAAGAGACTTTTTAGAGTTTGAAGTTCACAGCAAAACTGAGAGAAAGGTACAGAGATTTTCCATATGCCTCCCACTCGGACACACGTACGGCCTCCCCATTGTCAACACTCTTCCTGGAGTGGTATGTTTGTTACAACTGATGAACCTATACTGACAAATTATTATCACACCAAGTCCTCAGTTTACATTAGGATCACTCTTGGTGTTGTATATTCTATGGATTTGGACAAATGTGTAATGGCACATACAGAACATTATGTGTTACACAAAGTATTTTCACTGCCCTAAAAATCCTCTGTGCTCTGCCTATTCTCTCTTCCTCTCCCAAACCCTGGGCAGCCACTAATCTTTTTACTGTCTCCATAGTTTTGCCTTTCCCACAATGTCATGTAATTGGAATTACACAGTATGTAGCCTTTTCAGATTGGCTTCTTTCTCTTAGTAATACAGTCATACCTCATTTTATTATGCATTACTTTATTGCACTTTGTAGATACTACGTTTTTTACAAATTGAAAGTTTGAATCAAAACTGCTTCCAGCAAATATGTCCGTGCCATTTTTCCAACAGCATTTGCTCACTTCATGTCTCATTTTGGTAACTCAAGTAATATTTAAAAATTTTTCATTATTATTATTATATTTACTATGGTGATCTGTGATCAGTAATTGCAACTCACTGGAAGCTCAGATGATGGTTAGCATATTTTACCGATTGTTCAGGTTTCTGTTAAGGTCTTTGGCCTATTTTATAATTGGGTTGTTATCTCATTATTCAGCTTTAAGAGTTTTTTGTATATTTTGGATAACAGTAGAATTAGTTTATCAATATCCGCAACAAAACTTGATGGGATTTTGATTGGGATTGCACTCAATGTAGAAATTAAGTTGAGGAGAACCAACATTTTGGCAATACTGAGCCTTTTTATTCATGAAGATTGAATACCTATTTAGTTCTTTGATTCCATTCATCAAAGTTTTGTAGTTTGCCTTACATAGATTTTGCACATATTTGTTAAATTTATACATATGTATTTTATTTTTTGGAGTGCTAATGTAAGCAGTATTGTGTTTTTAATTTCAAATATCACATGTTCATTGCTGGTATATAAGAAAGACATTGGCTTTTGTGTGTGAACTTTGAATTCTACAAAGTTCTATACCAGCTTACTAGTTATAATCAATTATCAGTTCCAGAAGTCTTTTTTGTCCATTCCATTGGATTTTCTGCATGGACTATCATGGTATCTGTGAACACAATTTCATTTTTTCCTTCCCAACTAGTGTATCTTTTATTTCATTTTCTTGTTTTATTGCATTAGGTAGGACTTCCAAAACTATGTTGAATGGAGTAGTGAAAAGGGACAGCCTTCTTTTGTTAGTGAAAAGGGACATCCTTCTTTTGTTCCTGATCATGTATTTTTATACTTTGTTGTCAGGTGCATACATATTAGGATTTTGATGTTTTCTTGGAAAATTAACCTCTTTATCATTATGTAATGTCTTTTTTTTATCCCTGATAACTTTTTTTACTGTGAAGTCAGCTCTCCCTGAAATTAATATAACTTTTTTCTTTTGATTATTGTTTTCATGGTATATCATTTTCTATTCCTTTATTTTTCATCTATATGTGTTATACTTAGAATGGATTTCTTCTAAACTACATATTGTTGGGTCTTGTCTTTTGATTCACTCTGACAATCTCTGTCATCTTATTGGTGCATTTAAACCATTGATGCTCAAAGTGATTATCACTATAGTTGAATTAATATCTGCCATGATACTTTTTTTTTATTTATTGGCCTCATTCTTTATTCCCTATTCTTTGTCTTCTACTATTTTTCTGCTTTTTGTGGTTTGTCTTTGCTTCTTATTGAACAGAATAAAAAATGAATTGATGGTTTTCTCAGAATCAGCTTTTACTGTTATTTGAAACTAGAGGAGTCCTCTGGAAGTGACCTTTATCTTTATATGCTTGCTATTTGACACATGGTTTTCACCAGGCAATGCCCTTCACATCCAGACTTATGGGTTTTTGATCCATTTACTTCCTCTTTTCTAGTTTTGGTTTTTAGAAATTTTTAAATTCTTGTAGTCATTGTTGATATTTTTAATTCTTGAAGTGAAAGATTAGGACAATGTATTTAGAGCATTATTGATAGTATTTTTTATGAAGATTTCTACAATGATTTTATTTTAAATAGAAAAACATTTCTTTTTCCATTTTTATGGTATGAACATGTTTTATGGTTTGATTTTTTATATCAGAAAAACATCTGATACATTTGAGATCTGAGATATCTTCTCTCATCTAAACTCTCATTGAATTTATCTGTACCATGCACAATGTCAAGAGGTCTTGCTGTGAAATGTGGAAGCCATAGACATATTGAAGTGCAACAGAGTGTATATTTGGTTTCTACTGGGCTCTTCTGCTCACCAGCTCTTCTGCTTGCCTTTCAGATTCCTCATTAGTAAACGGGGGAGTATAATGCCAATCCCTACTATTATCACAGGTATTAGCTGAAATGTTTTAATGTAATGTATCAATTAAAAATTTCTGAAATATAATGCCCCCCCAATTGCAACCTCACTTACTCATTATTATATTCTCCTTTGTACTTCAGTCTTTTGTTATTTTTTTTCCCATATAAAACAACCTAGAATGGGAATTGGGTCTCAATTTTTGAATCCCTAAGCACTTGATCTGTCATTTAGTATGAGCTCAATATGTTTGCCAAAAGAAAAATAAATATCCCCAATTTTAAGCACTACTGTAAGTATTTATTTGGCTACTAAGAAAATTTAATAATTAGTAATTGATACACTTGAAAACTTAAAAACATACTTGAGAAACCCTTCAAATGTGAATGATCAAACTAAGTTATCTGGCTTCTGAATTTATTCCTAATAACCTCTTTGAACAGTGTCCATGCAAGTGTTTTCTTTCCAATAAACCACCTTTAAAGGTTGAAGCTACAGATCACAAAGTTTGAACACTTGCTACATATTTTCAAGTGTTTTAGGTCCATATATCCCCAGACTCCACATGGACATGTTTCCACATCCATCAAGTGGAAGTGAAACTATTTACCTATTCTATCTATCGTTGCCACTCAATGTGAATTTCTCAGTAGTGGTTGAGAGCATGTTTCCTCTCATGTCATTCCCTCAAAACAACCCAGGCTGTTTTGTCAGTTGACATGAATCTGCTTTTACCCACTGTGACATGGGAAGGAAGGAAGAAGCCAACGTGTTCCCCCTCTCCTCCTTCCTCAAGCTGAGGCTCGGACAGTGGCTACATATTTCTGTAGCTCTCTCCAGAAAGATCCACTGTGGTTTCAGTTTCCACCAGATGATCCTTGTCCCTGAGCTCTGGAAAATGCCTTTGCTTTTGAGACTGCAACCTAGGGAAAAGAATGCCTTGCTGGTGTTCCTGATCTCCATGCTCCTCATGCTCACTTTAATGACTTCTCAGGTCTTCCGTCACCCTTGAAGCCAATTCCCAGATTTAAAGTTTCCTGTTTCAAAATCAGTAAAAGCTTTCTGTGTTCTTATTTTCTTTTTGACTTGATTGTGACAGATACACTCTGTATGATGATATCCTAAGAGTCACATTCACTGAATATATTTCTTTGATTTCATTTCTAGGCATTGTGGATTATGATTCTGTTTTCAACTGGAAGTATTAAATTTTACAGATCACATAGTAAATTGAGAAATAAATGAGTCTTCTCTTAAGAAACTATTTTCCATTATAAAAATACACAGAAGCACAACTTTGGTAATTAGTTCTGATATATATTGGGAACACATATATAAGTGGATAGAAAGCTTGATTCATGGAATACTACCATGTGATATATTATATTACTCATGATATATATACGTGTGTGTGTAGATACGTATATATGTATATATATATAAAACGTATTCTTGTATCAACCCAATAGGGATATTATGTAACTTAACTTCCTATTATGAGCTTGTAAAATATCTCCAAACTACATCCAGGCTATCTGAGTCCAAAGCCTAGAACATTTTATTCTGTAAAATCATCCCTTCCTCAAAGAAAATATCTGAACAACAGTGACAGAATATGAATATTCAATACATATAATATGGAAATTTTTCTTATTTTTTTTCTTTGCTACATTAGAAAAAACTCCTTGTGGTATTTTAAGATTAATGTTTCCTTTCCCTCAAGGAAAGAGAAAAGAGCAAAACAAGTTTTGTTTTTAATGACTTGAGCTCTGGATTTAATGTTTTAAGCATACAATATGAAATTACAATAAGAATAAAATAAGAAAATAATGTATTTAGGGGTGAGTATGAGTTAGAGGTAAAACTTCATGAAGATGACAGAAAGAAGCAAAGGAAGTTTATCTGGTGGGAAGCAGAAGCCTGGGAATTGATGATGGGAAGATTCCCAACAGGGGAAGAGCTACTATTTGATCAGAGTCTCAAGAGCAGTTCTTGAGAAGCAATTAAGATCAACAATTTAAAGTCAAGTTGTTTCTATGTGATAAGGACAGAAGTACATATTCACTGTTTTGCTCCTGAACTATGTTAACTATCCTGTCCTCTGTCAAAATATAACCTATAGAGATCTTGGTTATCTGGATATTAGGCAGGGCATCATGCTGGTTCACTAAATGATCCAAATAACCAAAATACCCTACTAATATATATATATTTATATTATATTATATATATATGTATATATATTATATATATATGTATATATATGTATATATATGTACCCTACTAATATATATATATGTATATATTATATATAATATATACATATATATATACACACACACACAATCCATTCTGCATCTTGGGCCACATGATCAAGAAAATCCAATATCTAGACATATCTGTAGTAGGTAATGATGCTGTAGGAAGTCTCCAACAAGCCCAAATATAAGGGTTGCAGCATGGACCCGTGGGTCCTGATTAAGAGTCATAACTTCTGAAGCATACAACTGGACTCTAGTAAAGACTGAACACCTTACCACGGGATGTCAAATGGTTTTGCAATAAGATTTTTCCATTGTGAGCCGGATATCATAAGATCTGCTCATTGATTATCCTGAGAATTTGCAACATCATTATAGTGTACAATGGAAAGATACTGTATTCATTTTCTACCACTGCATAACAAATAACCACAAATTTAGTGGCTTAAACAATACATATTTATTATCTCAGAGTTTCTCTGGGTCAAATGTCTTGGCACAAATTACCTAGGTCCTCTACTTAAGGGTTGACAGGCTACATTCAAGGTGTAGGCTGTACTCTGGTCTCATCTAGACATTATTGGGGGAAAATCCACTTCCAAGTCCACTCGTATTGTTGGAATAATCAAGACTTCAAGGGAGACACACTATGATTAACTAAAAGGGTATTCTGCACATTAACTCAGAGAAAGGAACTGATTTTAGGATAAAGAAAGTGTGACAAAGGGTTCATGGCCATGAGGTGCATGGGGCTAGGAAGAACTAGTAGAAAAGTGGAATAGCTATAAAGCGTTCAACTAAGGTAGAGCTTGAGGAAACCACACTGCATGTTTCCAGAATGTGGAATAGACACTGAACCAACAACCAATATGTGGTGCTGAAACTCAAATATCTGAAATATATAATTCTTAGAACCACAGTGTGGAAGTAGGGTTGACCCCTCTCACAACTGTGTCTAAGTAATTCACTTGCAGAATAATTTCTGCTTCCCACTTCCACATATTAGGCTTTTCGGGATTAGAGATAATGATTCCTGGGAGGGAAATGCTTCTATAGGGGATACAGAAAGGATTCCATGTAACTTGAAGTTGAAACTACCACTGGGTTACTTTGTGTACCCATAGGCAAGGAAAGGGGTTACTATACTAGGGAAGTAATTTACCCAGATTACCATAAGGAATTAGGATTGTTTTTACACAACAGGGACAGTGACAAATATTGTAGAACCCAATGGTATAACACTGTCCTCTACTGTTGCTTCTCGTCTCAATGATAACAGTAAATAGTAAATGGGCAATTATAGCAATTATGGGTCAATGAGAGAAGGAACTATGGATCAAATCCCTTGGGGATAATAGTTTGCATCAGCCTAACAAGCAAATAGCTCAGACCAGCTAAAGTGCTTTGTTCTTTATATAACTGACACATGAACTCCCCCCACTAAATCTTATACTAGTTGCCTATCACTTACTTTTCTGGACTTCTCTGTTGGCACATAGAGAATAATGTCATGATTACCTACTGGTGCTCTAGAATGTGCTACCTAGGAGTGTGGGAAGTTAACCCAGTGAAGCAATCTTTTGAAGAAAGGAGTTTGGGAGAAAACTCCCAATTTTTCTCCAGACAATTTTGAGATGTATTCCATACACACCTTTAGGAGATAACCACTGAATGGAGAAACCAGTTGTCCATAGCTGTGGCTAAATTGAAAATGCACCTCTCTTTGCTCTTGCTTCTTCCCTGTTTTGTTCCCCTGTGTCCTAGATCACACACCTCAATAAAATGTTTGCACTTACGCCTTTGCTTTAGCTCTGGTTTCTGGGGAATTAAGGCTAAGATCCTGCTCATGATGAGAATATCAATATCCATGTCAAGTTTATTAATTCCAGATGAACTAAAATTTCTAACATGCAGGGATCCAAATCACTGGAGGATTCTACTCACAGGTGTAGAGAAAAGCCTCCATTCAAACTATACATCACTTTTTGCCAACCAGGCCCAGAAGCAGCTCTCCTTATATAAACTCAGGTCTCATATATGCCCTCTTTGATGTGTCCATTAGCATCCAAGGAGAAACACAACCCATCATCTACCACTTCACTCTTTTCCTCCCCCACTGGTGTTATTATTACTCTGGCCTAATTCTATAGCAATAATCCCATGAATTTGGATGGGATGAATTCAAATGGCAACAGTCAATCACAATGCCAATTTATATATCTACAAATCTGTACTTCCTTTATAGTTTTCACCTCTTCTGTTTCTTCTCCTCTCAAAGTTGCATTTTAGTACATGAATACTTCATAATATGGTTAATACTGTGAATGAAACAAACAAATTCCTTGTGCTTAGTCAATAACACCTTGAAGAATCCCTTATCATCCATTTATCTTAAAATCTTATTACATTTTTCATTTTGGAGACATTAGTTTGATATTTGCTTATGGAAAATATGCCCATTTGAACAAAGAGATTAAAATCATGAAGATGGCAAAACAAAATAAAACAAGTAAAAATTCATAGAATCCTTGCCTAAGTACCATCTCTTTGAATAGATAGCTAAAATTGTGATTATGCTATTATGACCTTACCGCCCCCCCCATTAAAATTTACCAGTCGAGGCATAATAAATTTCATCAAGGGTTATAACATAATAGATGTTGCTCTGAAGAAGGGGATTCTTGGACCAGTACTATTATAGATGATAAAAGGCCAGCTTTTTGCAGAAGTGAGTTAAAATTTGTTGGCACGCTTCCATCTTGTTTTCAGAATGCTCTCTTCCATCCCAATGGATTACTACCCACATCTCATTTTTTTTCCTGATGAGACTGGGTTTTTTTCCTGACTCCAGGTCCATGTGGCCCTGTTACCAGCCAGTTCCTTTCCAAGGAAAACATTCTCATTATCATCTGCAGCCAGGATTTTCTGAATTCTCTTCCCTACATGCACATTTCATTGTTATTGGTGTATTTCTTTCTTCACATTGTTGTAGCCACTGTTTCCCTCAGTGCTGGCTTATGGCAATAGGTGTGCTTCTTTTTTCAACTCATGCGCAGGCTGCATTTGTCCAGACTTACCACGCATCAAGGTGTTTTGAGTCTACCCTCTTCTCACAAACAATGCTTTCTCTATTGCCTGAGATTCGCTGAGTTATTGACTTTACTATATTCCCTGGGGTTTAAAGTTATAATAGGCTTAAGTTGCTAGTAGCCCCCAAAGATACTTAAATTTTGATGGACAGCTACCAAATATAGAAACCTGTTTAAGCCATACAATAAATTTCTAATGGTAGAATTTAGGCACCTCTAATAGGTAGATATTTGCAAATTGAAGTACAATGTGTCTATATGTTTGTGTGTGTAATCTTGTCCATCAGAGTCATCTATTTGTCATCCATCTTTACCACCCATTCTAAATTGATCTAATATTAATGCTAGAGGGGAAACTATCTTATTTTCCTGAGTGAAATAATGAGGAAAAATGGGGAAAAGTCATGTCATTGGTTGAGAAAAAATGGCAGACTCTTACTGTGCAGAAGTGTAATGGACTACAGGTAATTTGGTTAGTAAATTTTCTTTATGTATGACCTTGTTATTTTAACTACACTGAAGCCAGTTTCCTACCCCCTTTTTTCCTTTTGCAGAACTTACCCAGTCTCTGTTAGAAATCAGAGTAAAATACAAACAAAATTTGGGATTTTCAAATGCACTCTGAAGTTGAACTGTTTAGTTCTGGGCATTTACTACACCACTGGCCCTGTACTGCAAGTTCTGGAAATAAAGATAATGCAGTTGATGTGGCCTTGTTCTGAATCTACATGTAACACTATTGATTTGTCTGACATTACAGTTTGAATGAGTTAAAAAAAAATCAAAATCAGGTAGCATATTTTGAAATAAGCAGAAAGGTGTGGAAAAAATATCTAAAAGTAAAATATTTATTATTCCCAACTGACATTATCAACAATATTTTTGCATTTATAAAAAGTGATCATGCTAGTATGAGAACAGTTAAATAGATGGTGTTAAGTGTGTGTGTGTGTGTGTGTGTGTGTTAAGATTTTTTATTTATTTATTTGACAGAGAGAGAGACAATAAGAGAGGGAACACAAGCAGGGGGCGGTGGGGGAAGGAAAAGCAGGCTTCCCATTGAGCAGGGAGCCCGATGTGGGGCTCGATCCCAGGACCCTGGGATCATGACCTGAGCCAAAGGCAGACACTTAATGACCGAGCCACCCAGGTGCCCCAAAGTGTGTATTTTTAATACCACCATTACTGCCACCCTGCTCCAGGTCCTATTGCTCAAAAGCAGCCATTGTCACTTTTGTTTATTTTTCAGGTATTTACCAACTTATTTATGAATAACATAGGTATAATATTATTTTCTGATTTAGCAATTTAGACATTTATCCATTGCAGATATTTTGATATCCTATTATAATGGATATAGACTCAACTCTCTTTACTAGAATTAAAAGAGAAAAAGACAAATCTCTTAGCCTTGTAGTAAATTCATTACACGATACAATTTCAGTGTAAGATTGGATTTTACATTTTATCTAGTTCAACACTATCTAATGCTTGATTTTTTTTTCTAACCACTCCTCAGAGGATATCAGCTTCTGCATGAATTCCTTCAGTTGCTATGAAATTATACCTCTCAAGGTTGTCCGTTTCATAATTCCACAACTAAGAACGTTGTCTCTCTCAAATTAAAATCGTATTCCTGGGACTGCCCTATCTTGATCTAGAATTCCGAATGTAATTACTATTATTCTATCTGACAGATCTATAAATATTTTGGAGACAATATTCGTTTTTTTCTTTTAGTATCCTCTCTTCAATGTTAAATATTATAAATTCCTTAAATTAATATATTTCAAGCCATCATCAATGCTACTTCCTAAAGTTTTTTTTTTTTTAAGATTTTATTTATTTATTTGACAGAGAGAGACACAGCAAGAGAGGAAACACAAGCAGGGGGAGTGGGAGAGGGAGAAGCAGGCTTCTCACCAAGCAGGGAGCCCAATGCGGGGCTCGATCCCAGGACCCTGGGATCAGGACCTTAGCCAAAGGCAGATGCTTAACGACTGAGCCACCCAGGCGCCCTGCTACTTCCTAAAGTTTTTAAAACATCTCGATGTCACGATTGGAGGGGACACTGAGAGAGTGGCACGTAACACATGTTCTCACCTCTACTTCCTTACTCGGTTTTAGGAAAGCTACCTCACCATGCTCACTCATAGCGAGCTGATATGCAACCAAGACACTTTACAGAGTGCTTTTTGCTGAGTCTAGATTTTCTCATTCTGACATCTTGAACTTGATATTCTGGACCCAAGAACAGTGCCAAATATTTTATCCCTGTTATATTTTCTCTCTATTTATACCTGACATGTTGCTAAGTCTGGGAATCTTTTGAATATGAATCCTATCTTCTGTGCTATTTCTCAACACTTCCATATTTGTGTCAACTGCAAATTTTCCATGCCTGCTATTGGTATTCTTACATGAGCCATTAATAAAGACATTTAACCAGAAAGGATCAAGGACAGACCCACTAGACATCTCCCTGTCAGGCTGACATTAATTCTTTGATAAATGTTTCTGAGGGTTAGGTTGTCTACTCGGTTACAATAAGTTTAATACTTTGTAAAAAGAGACTGAGAAAGCCCAAGAAACAATTAATAGTAATAATAATAATAATAAAATAATAATAATGACTTTTTAAGATGTTAAGATAGGAAAGAAATAGAACCCGGGAGAAGCATTGATAATGTATTTTTTAAACAACGTATTAAAAAATAATTATGATTTTATTACATGACTAAAAATTATCTATAGGTTTTGGGCAAAGTGAGTTAAAGCAGAACACATACTCATATTCATACAGGTATTATAACTTAGCTGTTAACTTTTAGAGGATGATGGCCTTGTCTTGCTCTGTGTGTGTGTGTGTGTGTGCATATCACAGGGACTTATGCCTAGAAGGCGCCCAAAAGTGTTGCTTGTTTGTTTGTTTGATTTTCAACAAGCATTAGAGATGCATGATAAATAAACAACCAGAAAATAATTGTGTTTTGAAGTACTTGAAGAGATGCTCTGGTGTGTGGGGGATTATTGTTGAACAAGTATAAAGTATGACTTTAGGAAACTTGTCTTGTAGGTAGTATCTGCTTTTATTGGTAAAGAGATTATCCTTGCACCCCTACATTTAGTGCACCAATTTGACAATTTCACGGTGTGTCAGTATATGCATTAGGATGTTTCTTCCTATTTCAGGTACTATGTCCATCTCTTACTGGGAATGAAGGTTGGCCAGACCATCTGGGATTAGAAATAAAGAACAAACATGTCTCTTTAAACTGGGGACACTATAGGAAACATTTCTCTTACCTTTGGATATATTCTTGGTCATTGGTTTATTTCTAAACACTGCTACTGAGCTCGAGTTTTTATTTTATGAGTAAACTGGGACTGAAAATAAGATTTGGAATAAATGCATATTTACTTGCTTATTAAAATGAATAGCTTGTATGTTACTCCTTGCTAATTAGTAAATTCTGTTGGTTAGGTCTTGAAAGAAAATAATCTAAAATATAAATATTTATGAATACTTAAAAATGTAAACTATCATTTTTTAATGTTTCTCTTTAACCAAATTTAGCAAATAAAAAGCTGTGCTGTTTTACCTCACTTAACTTTTTAGACATATGATTACATTAGCACTGCTCTGGTTATGACAGAAATATTCTAATTTCTTGATCTCTAAAATCCTGTATTGTTTAAATGGATTAAAGACCTAAATGTGAAGCATAACATAATAAAGCTCCTAGAAGAAAACATAGGCAGTGACTTCTTTGACATTGGCCTTCGAGACATTTTTCTAGATGTCTCTTCAAGCAAGAGAAACAAAAGCAAAAATAAACTATTGGGACTACACAAAATAAAAATACTGCATAGTGAAAGAAACAACCAATACAAGAAAAAAAAGCAACTTCATGAATGGAAGAAGATATCTGCAAATGATATTCCTGATATGGGGTTAATATCCAAAATGTATGAAGAACCTCTACAACTCAACACCAAAGGGGGGAAAAATCTGATTAAAAAAATGGGCAGAGGACCTGGACAGACGTTTGTCCAAAGAAGACATGCAGATGGCCAACAGACACATGAAAAGATGTTCACTATCATTAATTTCAGGGAAATGCAAATTAAAACCACAATGAAATATCACTTTACACCTGTCAGAATGGCTAGAATTAAAACAAAACAGAACAATAAGAAATAACGTGTTGATGAGGGTGTGGAGAAAAAGGAACCCGCGTGCACTTTTGGTGGGAATGTAAATTGGTGGAGCCATTATGGAAAACAGTGTGGAATTTCCTCAAAAAATTTAAAATAGAAATACCATACAATCTAACAATTCCATTACTGAATATTTACCCAAAGAAAAGGAAAACACTAATTCAAAAAGATATCTGCACCTTATGTTTATGTGCACCATTATTTACAATAGCCAACACATGGAAACAACCTAAGTGTCCATCGATAAAGAAGAATGGATAAAGAAGATGTGGTAACTATATGTAATGGAATATTACTCAGCTATAAAAAGGATGAGATCTTGCCATTTGTGATAATATGCATGGATTTAGAGGGTATGACGCTAAGTGAAATAAGTCAGACAGAAAAAGACAAATATCACATGATTTCACTTATGTGTGGAATCTAAAAAAATGAAACAAATAAATGCATAAACAGCAACTAGAAACAGACCCATAAATACAGAGAACAAAATGATGGTTGCCAGAGAGGTGGGGATGGGGTGAGAGAGATGGACAAAATGTGTGAAGGGGAGTGGGAGACACAGGCTTCCAGTTATGGAATGAGTAAGTCATGGGGATAGAAGTATAGCATATGGAATATTGTCAATGATATTGTAATTGTGTTGTAGGGTGACAAATAGTAGCTACACTTGTGAACGTGGCATAACATATAGACTTGCAGAATCACTATGCTGTACACCTGAAATTAAAGTAACATTAAATGCCAACTCTACTGCAATTAAAAAAACAAAAAATAAAATAAAATCCTGATTTCTTAGAGAAAGTTCCAAAGCAAAAACATTTTGAGTTTAGTACATAGTTAATCAGAAGGAAACTTCTTTTATTCATCTTGATGTATACCTGGAAGAGAACAGATGTGTATTGGCAAAGTGAATGGAAAGAGAATTTCAGGTATCAAAGTAATAGGTGAATAAAAAAATAAGAAACATGTAAAGGTACATATTGCCTTGCAAAGAAACCATACTGAGGAGGCAAGCAAGAAATGAAATCAGTTAGATCAGAGAGTCATCGAAATGTTTGAAAGACAAAGTAAGTGTACAAGATTAGGAAGGGAATAAAAGGTTTGATCAAATCACACAAAACACAAGAAGTATTATATGACAATATATTCCCAAAATGAAGAGCCAATAAGGAATATTATCAATAGAACACACTCCAAAGAAATACGAATTGTTTTATAAAATGGACTTTTGGCAGTGTAGCATTGTAGATTGAGAGAAAACATCCTTATTCCCAAAGAGATGGCAATCTCAAAATAAGACAGTGTTTGTAACACTTTCGACCTGGCAGGTGCTTGTACTATCAGTAAATTTACTTCAAGTTTACCTGCCTCTTCACCTCTCACCTAAAGACACTGCAGAAAGTTGCTGAGAATCAATCTTGGAAGATCCCTCCATTTGAAGTGATTACCTTTGATTAAAGGACTGCAAAAGATGGTCTGACTTTCACAAAGGCAATCAAGTTTCCAAAGCCATTTTTGCTTTGTATTTACAGGATTACCTTTCCCTCTCTGTGATGCTGAGGGAAAAAATACTTCTTCCGCCTAATGAAACCAAGCGGAACGGTAGCCAAACCTCACAACTTTTAGAGTTTCTGTCCTTGGGAGACCACAGATCTACCAGGAAAAATAGAAACTACAGTAGATCAGGCTATAACTTTAATATTTATGAGTTCTAGATGTTGACTCTGAGCAGCTGAATTCTATGCTGAATACAACTGGAAGACAGAGTTTGTAAAATATGTGTGTGTAGGTTCTCTTGAAAATGATTAATTATTTTATAATGACCACAAATTGGATGTGTATTCAAATATAAACATCAAAATTATTTTTTCCCTGCTACTTTAATCCTGTGGTGCTATATTTACTTGTTTTTATTTCCCTCAGAAACCTTTATGGAAATACTAATTAATGCAAGTCAACTGTTTAACTTTTAATGTTATTGGAGACCTTAAGTAGGCTTAAAATCAAGTATTTGTGTTTAAAGCACAACTGATGTTTTTAAAAATTTTTCTTTATATATAAAAACTATAAAAGCTTTTAATTATGGCTTGCTCTGTATATAATGGATTCTATTATCATAAAAGAAATTACTTAACTACCTCTGAAAGAAAAGTCACAGAGTTTGCACAGTTTCCAGCTTATTTTTTAAGAAAATAAGAAAAGCAAGCTATTTTATAAAATGAAATATAATATTCTTTAAAAACCTGGAGTTCTGCAAATCGTTTATTCATTTGAGAATATGACTGAGTTTTCCTGGCAGCACAGCTTCAAAACACCGAGAAGAAGTGAAACCAATTCAATTATTGGATAAACATTTTTAGAGGGGCCAGAAATTGCTAAACTCAGGAGCTGCATAGTTATATGTCTCTTGCAAGTAAGCTAAACATCAAGAGAGGGGTTTTGACCAGCTAATGAGTATAAAGAATGTATGAATACTAAGTCATTTATTTCTGATGCCTGTAAGAAACCAGACACTAAAGCAAAAAAATATATGAATTCTCCTCTTCGAAATTCTTCAACCCTGAAACATAGATACAAGGATTGTTCAAATGTGGGGATTTAGAGAATGATAGCTCACTGCACCCCCAGAGAACAAAGAAGGTGAGTAACCTTGGGATCATGTTGCTTTCTTCAGCTGGAGGGAATCTGGAACCAAGTGTCAGATGACTGTCCTTGAGGGGACTATAAATTGCATGCTATAATGAGCTGGTGGTATAACTCAGAAGAAACCATCCAGGGCTAATAACTATCCAACAGCCCAGTCAGATGTATAATGTTCTGTATTAGAAAGCTTCATAGACTCCAGGAAAATTCAAAGAACCAAATGTGAATTCTTCTGCCAGTCTAAGGCAATCTGGACTAGTCAATGCAGAAATCTGGCATTTCTACCATGTATCACTTTATCATTTATAAATTATGTTTCTGTTTATTGTCTTTTTTAATCCTCAAAACAATCTTGGAAACACAATCTTTGGGGACTGAGAAAAGTTTAAGTTCATATGGAAAATGGTAGGGAATTATCGCTAACCTCTTGTGTGACTTGCTTAAGGAATTTCCTCATTTGTAAAAATAGTGTCTCTGATACTTGTCCTTTCTATCTCACAATCATTATGATCATAAAATATGTACAGATGTTCCCAAATTTATTTAGCTCCATATAATCCTAGGATCAAGCAGGATCTGGGAAAGTTAAGAAAGCCCCTGAGAGCATGCAGGCACTTTCTTGAGAAGAGAGAATTGGAGTGAACCTTTGGATGCTCAATTGCAACTGGGAATTTTGGCAGAGTCTTATGAAAAGTCTATCACACTCTTGAAGGCAGACTTTCACTTTCTTTCAGGCATGGCTCCATCTGGACTGAGTCATCTAGACCTAATTTTAGTATGTCTCATAGTCTGGTGTGGACCCAGGGCCTCCAGAACGAGCACTGGCCATAGCCAGGTAGTATCATATTGTTTCCTTACAGAGATCAAGGTTGCAACCACTAGGGAGAGAAATGGGAAAAGGCAGAGGAACTTTACACTTCTGAAATCACTTTGTTCCTACAATCATGGGTTGTTGGCATCTACTGACCTCTGCAGCAGTATCCATGTCTTTCTGATATGCGCAAGAACAAGAGATGGAGAAGGTAAGAATGTTATGCCCTGAAAATCTCTGTGCTCTGTGTGTGTGTGAATGTGGGTGGCAGGGAGGGAGGAGGAGGGGGAGATGGAAGTTGAGAGAAGAGCAGTAAGCTCAAAAATAACGTTTCACCATAACAAATGTTTGTCATTAGGTACTTTGTATTAATTATTGTTTATTATTTTTATTTATTTTATTATGTTATGTTAGTCACCATACAGTACATCATTAGTTTTTAATGTAATGATCCATGATTCATTGTATTTGTATAACACCCAGTGCTCCATTCAGAACGTGCCCTCCTTAATACCCATCACCAGGCTAACCCATCCCCCCACCCCACCTCCCCTCTAGAACCCTCAGTTTGTTTCTCAGAGTCCATAGTCTCTCATGGTTCGTCTCTCCCTCCGATTCCCCCATTTTTCCCTTCCTTCTCCTAATGTCCTCCATGCTATTCCTTATGTTCCACAAATAAGTGAAACCATATGATAATTGACTTTCTCTGCTTGACTTATTTCACTTAGTATAATCTCCTCCAGTTCCATCTATGTTGATGAGAAAGTTGGGTAGTCATCCTTTCTGATGGTACTGTGTATTAATTAAAAGGTAGAGTCTTCCCTCTAGTAGCTTACAGTGCAACAGAAAACATAAGCAGGCAGGATGACAGATAAGTTAGGGGTTGGGTATGTCCAGGAGAAGGGGAGAAGGAAGGTGAGTGACTATTAATGGCTACAAGGTTTCTTTTTGGGATGATCCACATGTTCTAAAATTGGACTATGGTGATGGATGTACAATTCTGTATATATACTAAAAACCACTGAATTGCACATTTTAAATGGGTAAACTTTATGGTATATAAACTATATCTCAAGAAGGCTGTTAAAAAGACAGATGACGGGGACTCTTTTTTTGCTAAAACAAGATAGATTAAGGTGGTTATGAATATGTTATTCTCATCTCTATCTCTGCAATGCCTTTCAAATCCATTTCATTCTTTCCATTCATTATGCCTCTTAGTTCAAACCCTCGTTTAGCTCTCTGTCCAGCACTTACACATAGATAATAGCTTGTGTTTCTTGAGTGGCTTCTAGCTGATTAGTTGTATGTCCTCTTATCCAGACTGCTGCATTTGATTTTGAAATGATTTTCTTACCCCCGTCCTCTCTCAAATTTTCTTAAAGCACAGATTTTTTTATGTCCTGAACTTACTAAACATTTCATATAGTTCAACACTGCATACAGAATGAAATGCAAACTTTTAGCTTGATCTATGATTCTCTCTTTCTGGTCTTATTTTTTACATCATAATCTTACTAAACCACAAGTCATTTTTGGCATACAAAACAACTTGTCCTTGCCCTAAAACATACTCCACTTTTCCACTTCTCTGCTTTTTGCCCTTCTCCTAAATTCAAGCTGTCAAAATTCCACCCATTCAGCTCAAATGCTTCCTCCTACATGAAATCTTCAATTGCACACATCACAATTTTAATCTTTAAAAAATTATACCCTTCCTTGTATTTTAATTAGTTGTATATGTGTTACTTTTCTACTGTAACTATCCAATAAATGTGATTAAGTTGAATTTTCAAATAAATGTTATATCATAAGCCTCTTTATTTATAATAATAGACAAGAGGGATTTTTGTAGAAATCATGCAGAGTAAAATTCCTTTCAAGCCAAAAGGACCTTTGGCCACATCTCACAATAACATGCATCTTCAAGTTTCTGCTTCTTTTTCTTTTCTTTCTTCCTCCCCAAGCATTTCCAATCCACTTCAGACTCTTTTCCCCATTGCTGAGAAAGCTCTAATTCTGTCAACCAGGCTGGTCAATGCCAACCTCCATCTTTTGAAATGCACTTTGTATTAACTTACCTCATTCAGGAATAGCTCTCAATCTGATACTAAATTGTACAAATGGAATACAGGAGGGTAAAATGTCCTTTTTCTGGAAACTCTACAATACTGAGACACTCTAGGGTACTGATTTATGCAAAATAAATTCCTTTCAATATTCTTCCTAGATACATTTTCATTGAGCTCATATAGAGATGAGCTTTTGCTTCTGTTGCATAGTGAGAGATGATAGTGGTAAATATTTCTCAGATATTAGCCTGAGAAGTGATTATCAAGAAGCAGTAAAATGATTGGTGGGAGGGGATGGTGAACAGAAGTTTGGTTTGTGTGTGTGTGTGTGTGTGTGTGCACGTAGAAAATACGGCATGGATTTCAAACGTTGACAGTGTATAAGAATCATCTTGTATAATTTTTAAAGATACAGATTATGGGTTTCTACACTGATTATTTTCAGTAGGTGATGCTCATGAACTAATGTTTTTAAAGCTTCTCAGGTAATTCAGAAGTATCCGGTCCTTAGTCTGGCATTTTGGGAACAACTGGATCTTTGGCATATGTGTAATGACATCTAGAGTTTTCTGATTTACAAAGTATTGTCCAGACGTTAGAAGTTTTCCCAAAAATTTCTTGGGAATTTCTGGGGAAACCCTCATGCAGAAAGGCTTTTAGATCTCATTCTATGATAGTCTTAAATGAGAAAAAATAGTTTTGTGGATATTCAACAGAGAATTGAATTCAGTTCGTACTTTGAATCTAGCCCAAAGAATCTTAAAAATTATTTATGCCTATATATATACATATGTATGTGTATATATATATATATATGAATCATCCTGAAATTTAAAAATATCACAATTGGAATAACTGCAAATGTATACTTTGTAATAATAATTAAATATTTTCTTTAAAAATTAATTATTTTAATTTTTATCATATCTAAAAGTATTGACAATTTAATGCTGTCCTATTGATTTTTAATGACAAGATAGTAATGCAATTTCTAACTCACCTCAGAGTGTCTACTGCTTTAAAGACAGAACTAATTTATAAAAAGAAAAACCTCAAAATAAAGAAAAGAATGAAATTCATAAATTAAGACATGTAGACATCACATCTGAAAGGCACTTAGACTTTATAAGTCTGTTTTTTTCCTTAGAATATATGAAATTCTTACCCAGGAGAACAACAGTTAATGAACTTTTCAGACTAATTTCTACCTTACCTTTAGATGACCTTATTTAATTAAAAAAAAAAAAGAAAGAAAGAAAAGAAAAATCTATACCTACTCAGAATAGGTTGAATTTAAACTATATTTTCACCCCTAGTATTATTGATTCTAAATTTTATTTATTTAACATAGATCTTTAATTATTATTATAACTGGTTTCATGTGTGAGTTTATTTTATAATGTGTAGGAGGAAGAAAATGTGCCCTTTTTTGATTAGTGAAAACATTTTTATGGTATACAATATATTCAAATGATAAGTAAATATAAAGAAATAAAAAAACATCTTTAACTGATAGGTTCTGAGCCGTTGTAGTTTTTCATGTGAGTAGAAATTCTTTACTTCAAAAATATTGCAAGATCTCTTGCCAATCAATACACGATTTAGAATTTTAAATAATCAATACTTACTGTTTAAAAACTCTGAAAGATTGCTTTTATGTTTAATTTTCTTTTTTGCTGTTAAGAAATTATTTGACTTTTTGACTAAAAGTAGATTACACACTCCTTTTTTCTTTTTGTTACTACCAAAATGCCCATCTTGGAAGAACATAACATGCATATCTAAATCAGATTTAGTTATTTTCTTTCGTATGTCAGGGCTATATTACTCAACTAAGTACATGCTGAGAGGACCATCAAAGCAATATAGATTACAGGTATAAATACATAGATAGGTACAGAGGTAGATAAATACAGATATAAATTATAGATATGAAGAATAACTTGACACTTGATTTCACTTACATAGTCAATATGAGAAAAATCAGAAATATACAACTGATTATGTATTACATTTGTTTTACAGAGTGGTTTATCTTGATTCAGATTTTGGATATGGAGCAATATCTTTTCTGTTCTTAGAGTCTCTATAAGTCTGATTGGCCAGTGGTCAACTGTTTCTATTTCATATCGCTATCAGTTTGCCCATCTTAAAAATAAAGTGGAAGGTTGAAGTATGATGCTGAAGAACGGTCATTGTACCTTAAAGAAGTCATATTTCTTGTGACTGCCCTGCAGCATAGAAATCCAAAGAGTATTTCTGCAACTTTATTAGAGGAACATGAATCAATGTCTTTTACTGAAAGCTTACCCTGTGCTTACACATACACATCAGTTTAGGTGATATTGTGGTAATACCCAGTATATTCAAGTTTTGATACTTTAAAAGTTGATTGTGAATTGATTTTATAGCTTATTCAAAAATTACTAGTCATTGCTACTATATTTCAGATGAGGGGCTAGAGATACCATGATCCATTTTGTTCTTGGAAATCTACGGACTTGATTTTCTTTATTTTTTTTTTTCAACATCAAGCCAAATTCTATAGGAATAGCTTTTTTAAGATACTGCAGGTTTCATGTAGTTTGGTACTTACTTTAAAGAAATGCTTTAAGGGCGCCTGGGTGGCTCAGTCGTTAAGCGTCTGCCTTCGGCTCAGGTCATGATCCCAGGGTCCTGGGATGGAGTCCCACATCGGGCTCCCTGCTCGGCAGGAAGCCTGCTTCTCCCTCTCTCACTCCCCCTGCTTGTGTTCCTGCTCTCGCTGTCTCTCTCTCTGTCAAATAAATAAATAAAAAAAATCTTTAAAAAAAAAAATAAATAAAAAAATAAAGAAATGCTTTAAAACTCTTGAGTACCACCTAATTATTTTTCTTTTTTTTTTTTTAAGATTTTTTATTTATTTATTTGACAGAGAGAGAGACACAGCAAGAGAGGGAACACAAGCAGGGAGAGTGGGAGAGGGAGAAGCAGGCCTCCCGCCCGATGCGGGGCTCGATCCCAGGACCCTGGGATCATGACCTGAGCTGAAGGCAGATGCTTAACAACTGAGCCACCCAGGAGCCCCTAATTATTTTTCTTATATCCATTGAAGTTATTAAGTACCTGACAAAAAATACCAAGAGGTTGTACCATGAGGAATATTTCACCTGACTACCCAATATTAGAGCAAAAACATTAACTCCCATGTGTCTAGCATTATGGAGAATTCTGGGTTAAGTGCAAGTGCCCTTTCGAGAAAACTTGGTATTAATATTTCAGTCTCAGCAATAAAACAGCACTTCATGTGTTACTTATAATGGAAGATTTATTACCTTCATATCCTCTTAATAATTTATTTCTTCCTCTCATCAGGTATAATCTCATACTGCAGCCTTTTGGCCTCAAAGAGTAATTTAATCTATTAGCCCAGAAAACCTTTAAAGCCAATCCTTGACATTGAGTAGAAGTAGACAGTTTCATTAAGAATATGCTGTACTCGATCGAAGGTCAGCTTTCAGTTCATCACATATCTGCAGGAGTTGTGCAGGTAGAAACCAAATCCTTTGGCTTCCAATCTCCTTGTGAACAGACTTCCTTTAAGTAAGAAAGAAGACAAAAGACACTGAACAAGGCCCACACCAGGGTTGGAGGTCCAGGAAAATGGTTTTAACAGGAGGTATGTGGTAGCCTTGACAAGTGGTAATTTATACCCATCTCAGGAGATACTGTTATAGTAAGGGTAGGTGGATTCACTTTATCCACAAGCTGAATAAGGAGGGCTATTGTTTGCTATTAACAGAGATTCATCTTTAATTATTCACACTTGTATTTTTCCTGAGGAAGAAAATGATAATGTCATCTACCTTTCTCTGTATATATTTATTATTTAAATCAAAAGTTATGCTATGGAGTTTCTTATGAATAAAAGGGAAATATCTGAAAAATAGTTAACATTACAAAGAAGAAACACAAATGCAGCTTCCTGAATTTTTCATGAAAACTCACCCAGAAGGCACTACATAGTTTGTAATCAAAAAGCATAGATGCCTTAGGACACATAAACAATGTAACTGAATCAAAGAAATTGCAGAAGTTTATAGCCTTACAAATATTTCTCATTTTGGAAAAGATTTACTGAAGCAAATACAATTATAAAATTATACATAAATTGAAAAATATAATGGAATGGGAGCATAGAACATTTATTATTATTCTTTTTTAATTTCTTTTTTGTAAATTTCAGCTTGATTGAGGTGTAATTCACAAATAATATTGTGAGATATTTTAAGTATATATCATGGCAATATATTCATGTATATTACATATACATGAAAAAATTCCTGCCATTTGGTTAATTTACACATCGATTATATCACATTTTTATTTCATTTTACTTTATTTTATTTATATTTTGGTGAGATTATTATTCTTGATTTTTTTTTTAAAGATTTTACTTATTTATTTGACACACAGAGAGAGAAAGAGAGCACAAGCAGGGGGAGTGGCAGGCAGAGGGAGAAGCAGACTCCCCACCTGAACAGGGAGCTCCATGTTGGGCTTTATCCCAGGACCCTGAGATCATGACCTGAGCCGAAGGCAGCTGCTTAACTGACTGAGCCACCCAGGCACCCCAAGATTATTATTCTTGATAAAAGCCACCAAATAAGGTGAAACAAAGAAGCACATGAATATATCATGAGATAGTCATTCAAAACAGTTTTCAAAAAACTTGAAGTATTTACTCATTTCTACATTCAACTTACATATATGCATAAGTAGGAAGAAAATGCTGATTACAAAAGTGCTTTTAGGAACAGCACAAGATACAATGATGAAGAGGCAAGATTTTGACCCTCAAAGAGCTTAAGATAGAGCAAGGGAGACCTATATAAAACAAGCATCATTATAAGGCAGAATATTACCAAAATCTAACATAGATGTTTACAGAAAGAAGAAAGAACTTTTCTTTATTTCTTTTTTCCTTTTTTTTAAACTGAGGTATAACTGACACAGAACATTATGTTAGTTTCGGTTGTACAACATAATGATTGCAAAATGATCACCAAAATAAGTCTACGTAACATTTGCCATCACACATAGTTACAAAATTTTTTTCTTGTGATGAGAACTTTTAAGATCTACTGTCTCAGCAACTTTCAAATCTGCAATACAGTATTATTAAGTATAGTCGACATGCTGTACACTACATCCCATACTTACTCTTTTTCATAATTGGAAGTTTGTAAGTTTTGATTCCCTTCACACATTTCACCCCTCCCCTACCCCTTTTTCTGTCTGAATTACTTCACTTAGCATATGTCTTCAAGGTAAATCCATTTTGTTACAAATGACAAGATTTCATTATTTTTTAATGGCAGACTAATATTCCAATGTATAATATATATATATAATATGTATTAATATAATATTCCTTTATATATATTCATATGTTCTTTATCCATTCATTCATGATGGACACTTAGGTTTTTTATGTATCATGGCTATTTTAAATAATACTGCAATGAACATGAGGGTGCAAGTATCTTTGTGAGTCTTTTTATTTTCTTTAAATAAATATTCAGAAGTGTAATTGCAGGATCATATGGCAGTTTTATTTTTAACATTTTGAGGAATGCCCATACTGTTTTCCATAGTGGCTGTACCAATTTACATTCCCACCAGTCATGCATGAGGGTTCCCTTTTCTTCATATCCTCACCAGCATTTGTTACTCTTTTCTTTTTGATAAGAGCAATGCTAACAGGTGTGAGATGATATCTCATTGGGGTTTTGATTTGCATTTCCTTTTTTTTTTTAAGATTTTATTTATTTATTTGACAGAGAGAGACACAGCGAGAGAGGGAACACAAGCAGGGGGAGTGGGAGAGGGAGAAGCAGGCTCCCCACTGAGCAGGGAGCCCAACGTGGGGCTCGATCCCAGGACCCTGGGATCATGACCTGAGCCGAAGGCAGACACTTAACCGACTGAGCCACCCAGGCGCCCCTGATTTGCATTTCCTGATGATTAGTGATGTTGAACAACTTTTCATATACCTGTTGCTCATCTGTATGTCTTCTTTGGAAAAATATCTATTCAGATCATCCGCCCATCTTTTAAATTGGATTGCTTGGCTTTTTTGTTTGTTTGTTTTTGTAATTGAGTGCATAAGGTTTATATATGTATATATTTAGACTATGACCCCTGATCATTTATATGATTTACAAATATTTTCTCCCATTAAGTAGGTTGCCTTTTCATTTTGTGGATGAAAAAAAAAAAAAAAGGCTTTGCTCTGCAGAAGCTTTTTAATTTGAGGTAATCCCACTTCTTGATTTTTGCCTGTTACATTTCCTTCTGGTGTCAAATTCAAAAAATCAGCACCAACAGCCATGTCAAAGAGCTTACCACTCATGCTTTTTTTTTTTTTTTTTTGGAGTTTTATGGCTTCAGGTCTTATGTTCAAGTCTTTAACCCATTTTAGTTGATTTTTATGCATTATGTAAGATAGTGGTCCAATTTCTATATAGCAATACAAGCCTTTCTCAAGAAACAAGAAAGGTCTCAAGTACACAACCTAACCCTACACCTAAAGGAGCTGGAGAAAGAACAGCAAATAAAGCCTAAACCCAGCAGGAGAAGAGAAATCATAAAGATCAGAGCAGAAATCAATGGAATAGAAACCAAAAGAACAGTAGAACAGATCAACGAAACTAGGAGCTGGTTCTTTGAAAGAATTAACAAGATTGATAAGCCCCTGGCCAGACTTATCAAAAAGAAAAGAGAAATGACCCAAATCAACAAAATCATGAATGAAAGAGGAGAAATCACAACCAACACCAAAGAAATACAAACAATTATAAGAACATATTATGAGCAACTCTATGCCAGCAAATTAGATAACCTGGAAGTAATGGATGCATTCCTAGAGATGTATCAACTACCAAAACTGAACCAGGAAGAAATAGAAAACCTGAACAGACCTATAACCACTAAGGAAATAGAAGCAGTCATCAAAAATCTCCCAAAACACAAAAGGCCAGGGCCAGATGGCTTCCCAGGGGAATTCTACCAAACATTTCAAGAAGAATTAATACCTATCCTTCTGAAACTGTTCCAAAAAATAGAAATGGAAGGAAAACTTCCAAACTCATTTTATGAGGCCAGCATTACCTTGATCCCAAAACCAGACAAAGACCCCATCAAAAAGGAGAATTACAGACCAATATCCCTGATGAACATGGATGCAAAAATTCTCACCAAAATACTAGCCAATAGGATACAACAGTACATTAAAAGGATTATTCACCACGACCAAGTGGGATTTATCCCTGGGCTACAAGGTTGGTTCAACATCCGCAAATCAATCAACGTGATACAATACATTAACAAAAGAAAGAACAAGAATCATATGATCCTCTCAATAGATGCAGAAAAAGCATTTGACAAAGTACAGCATCCTTTCTTGATCAAAACTCTTCAGAGTATAGGGATAGAGGGTACATACCTCAATATCATAAAAGCCATCTATGAAAAACCTACAGCGAATATCATTCTCAATGGGGAAAAACTGAGAGCTTTCCCCCTAAGGTCAGGAACGCGGCAGGGATGTCCACTCTCACCACTGCTATTCAACATAGTATTGGAAGTCCTAGCCACAGCAATCAGACAACAAAAAGAAATCAAAGGCATCCAAATTGGCAAAGAAGAAGTCAAACTCTCACTCTTTGCAGATGATATGATACTTTATGTGGAAAATCCCAAAGACTCCACCCCAAAACTGCTAGAACTCATACAGGAATTCAGTCAAGTGGCAGGATATAAAATCAATGCACAGAAGTCAGTGGCATTCCTATATACCAACAACAAGTCAGAAGAAAGAGAAATTAAGGAGTCGATCCCATTTACAATTGCACCCAAAACCATAAGATACCTAGGAATAAATCTAACCAAAGAGGCAAAGGATCTGTACTCAGAAAACTATAAAATACTCATGAAAGAAATTGAGGAAGACACAAAGAAATGGAAAAACGTTCCATGCTCATGGATTGGAAGAACAAATATTGTGAAGATGTCAATCCTACCTAGAGCAATCTACACATTCAATGCAATCCCCATCAAAATACCATCCACTTTCTTCAAAGAAATGGAACAAATAATCCTAAAATTTGTATGGAACCAGAAAAGACCCCGCATAGCCAGAGGAATGATGAAAAAGAAAAGCAAAGCTGGCGGCATCACAATTCCAGACTTCCAGCTCTACTACAAAGCTGTCATCATCAAGACAGTATGGTACTGGCACAAAAACAGACACATAGATCAATGGAACAGAATAGAGAGCCCAGAAATGGACCCTCAACTCTATGGTCAACTAATCTTTGACAAAGCAGGAAAGAATGTCCAATGGAAAAAAGACAGTCTCTTCAACAAATGGTGTTGGGAAAATTGGACAGCCACATGCAGAAGAATGAAACTGGACCATTTCCTTACACCACACACAAAAATAGACTCCAAATGGTTGAAAGACCTCAATGTGAGACAGGAGTCCATCAAAATCCTAAAGGAGAATACAGGCAGCAACCTCTTCGACCTCAGCCGCAGCAACTTCTTCCTAGAAACATCACCAAAGGCAAGGGAAGCAAGGGCAAAAATGAACTGTTGGGACTTCATCAAGATAAAAAGCTTTTGCAAAGCAAAGGAAACAGTCAACAAAACCAAAAGACAACTGACAGAATGGGAGAAGATATTTGCAAATGACATATCAGATAAAGGGCTAGTATCCAAAATCTATAAAGAACTCATCAAACTCAACACCAAAAGAACAAAGAATCCAATCAAGAAATGGGCAGAAGACATGAACAGACATTTTTCCAAAGAAGACATCCAAATGGCCAACAGACACATGAAAAAGTGTTCAATATCGCTCGGCATCAGGGAAATCCAAATCAAAACCTCAATGAGATACCACCTCACACCAGTCAGAATGGCTAAAATTAACAAGTCAGGAAATGACAGATGTTGGCGGGGATGCGGAGAAAGGGGAACCCTCCTACACTGTTTGTGGGAATGCAAGCTGGTGCAGCCACTCTGGAAAACAGTATGGAGGTTCCTCAAAAAGTTGAAAATAGAGCTACCATACGATCCAGCAATTGCACTACTGGGTATTTACCCCAAAGATACAAAAGTAGGGACCCGAAAGGCTACGTGCACCCCGATGTTTATAGCAGCAATGTCCACAATAGCCAAACTGTGGAAAGAGCCAAGATGTCCATCAACAGATGAATGGGTAAAGAAGATGTGGTATATATATACAATGGAATATTATGCAGCCATCAAAAGGAATGAGATCTTGCCATTTGCAACGACGTGGATGGAACTGGAGGGTATTATGCTGAGCGAAATAAGTCAAACAGAGAAAGACATGTATCATATGACCTCACTGATATGAGGAATTCTTAATCTCAGGAAACAAACTGAGGGTTGCTGGAGTGGGGGGTGGGGTGGGAGGGATGGGGTGACTGGGTGATGGACACTGGGGAGGGTATGTGTTCTGGTAAGCGCTGTGAATTGTGCAAGACTGTTGAATCTCAGATCTGGACCTCTGAAACAAATAATGCAATATATGTTAAGAAAGAAAAAAAGAAGAAGAAGAATATAGCAGGAGTGGAAGAATGAAGGGGGGGAAATTGGAGGGGGAGAAGAACCATGAGAGACGATGGACTCTGAAAAACAAACTGAGGGTTCTAGAGGGGAGGGGGGTGGGAGGATGGGTTAGCCTGGTGATGGATATTGAGGAGGGCACGTTCTGCATGGAGCACTGGGTGTTATGCACAAACAATGAATCATGGAACACTATATCTAAAACTAATGATGTAATGTATGGGGATTAACATAACAATAAAAAAAATTAAAAAAAAAAAAAGATAGTGGTCCAATTTCATTCTTTTCATGTGGCTATTCAGTTTTCCCAACACCATTTACTGAAGAGACTGTCCTTTCTCCATTGTGTACTCTTGGCTCTTTTTTTGTAAATTAATTGGCCATATATGTATGGGTTCACTTCTGGCCTCTCTATACTGTTCCATTGATCCTTGTGTCAGTTTTCATGCCAATACCATACTGTTTTGCTTACAATGGTTTTGTAATATAGCTTGAAATCAGGAATTGATGCCTCCAGCTTTGTTCTTCTTGAGAGAACTTTTCAATAACAACAGAAAAAAAAAATCTGATAAAAATGAGCAAAGGAACTAAATAGACATTTTTCCAAAAAGACACACAAATGTCCAAAATGTACATGAAAAGATATTCAGTGGGGATTATCTCATAAAGTATAAAAAATATTGAATCACTATGATGTACACCTGAAACTAGTAAGGTGGAGAAATACACATACATATATGTGTGTGTGTGTATATATATATATATATGTATAAATTCAGTAAAAGAGAAAAGATGCTCAGCTTCACTTACCTTCAAGGAAATGCAAATCAAAACCATAATGAGATATCATCTCATATCTGTTAGAATAGTTATCATCAAAGAGACAAGCAATTACAATTGTTGGCAAGGATGTGGCGAAAGGGAACCCTTGAACACTGTTGATAGGAATATTAAGTTGGTGTAGTTGCTATGAAAACCAGTATGGAGGTTTCTCAAAAAATTAAAAAATAGAATTTCCACCTCACATGATCCAGCAATTCCACTATCCCACTTCTGAGTTTGTATTTAAAGGAAATAAAAACTGAATACCAAAGAAGTATCTGTACTCCCATGTTTATTGCAGCACTATTCATGGGAACCAAGATATGAAAACAACCTAAGAATCTATTAAAGGATGAATGAATAAAGAAGATGAGATACAAATACACACACACACAATGAAATATCTTCCAACCATAAGAAAGAGGGAAATCTTGCCATTTGCAACAATATAGATGGATCTTGAGGGTATTATGCTAAGTAAGGTAAGTAAGATAGGGAAAGACAAATACTGTATGATCTCACTTATATCTAAAAAGGCCAAATTCATAGAAACAAAGAACAGAATGGTGGTTGCCAGGGTTTAGGGGGTGGGGAAATTGGGGAGATGTTGTTTAAGGGTACCAACCTGCAACTAGTAGATAAATAAGTCCTGAAGTTCTAATGCACAACATAGTGATTATAGTCAATGATATTGTAATATAAACTTCAAAGTTGCTAAGAGACTCGATCTTAATTGTTCACTACAAAAAAAGAAATAGTAATCATGTGAGGTGATAGAGGTGTTTGCTAACACAACAGTGGTAATTATATTGCAATATAGAAATGTATCAAATTAATACACTGCACACCTTAAACTTACATAATGTTGCATGTCAATTAAATCTCAATTTAAAAAAAAAAAGAAGGAAAAGGAGTTTTGACTGACAGCATGTACCATTGAAGGGTTAGCATATAAAAAAAGTTTTGAAGGATGTATAAGATTTTGAAAGGTAGGTTTTGGAGGAGGGTATTTCAGGCAGAAGGGAAAAAAAAAGCATAAACAAAACCACAGACACAAAAACATATGGGATATGTGCAAAGACACTAGGCTATTTTAAATCTACAGTTAGGCTACAGATTTAAAGTATGTTTAGACAAATAACTGGAGATGAGGTAGAAAGTGAATTTCAACCAGATTTTAAAAATATTAAAGATAATTTTAAAATAGCTTGTTCTCTAAGGGAAATCCAAAGAAGAAACCCAATGAGGGAAAGGAGGAAGAGAGCAGCAATGAGGATTACTCTTAGGTTTCAAGTTGTGATTATTTAGAGAATGCTTGTACTATGAATAAAAACTAAATACTACTACTACTACTATTATAATAATAATAGAAGAAGAAAAAAGTAATTTGAAAACAAGCCATAGAAATAATAAGATCTGTTTGGGCTATTCTGCTCATTTCAGAATATTTAAGTAAGGGTAATGAGCAAGTAGATGGATAGGAGTTTGTCAGCTAAGAAATAGGTGTCTGGGATTATGAAGAAATAAAATCTATTCACCTAATGGCAGTCACAAATAATAGAGAGCATAAGAGATAAGCACAGACTCTTGGAGAATGGTTACTATTGGGAACAAGTAGGGATAATGGTTGTTAGATCACATATTACTGTATCTAAGCAAAGTAGCTTACACATATAAATTAAGTATCGTTTACTCAATAAATGATAGGTCCTGTTTTCTCTATAGAAACTGTCAGTAGGGTGATCAGAGAGTTAAAAATATGACACAGAAGCAAGAGTGAGTATGGTTTAAGGAACAAGGAATGGTTACCATCTGGTTGATGAACCAGAAATATTAAGAATATTAAGATATATAAGAATATATAAGAATTAAGATATATAAGAATAAGAATATTAAGAACAGTTCAAGTGATTAGACCTCACAAACTTTGAGAACAAAGTTTAAGTTAGTTGCTAGTGAAGGCATAGAAAGTGTGGCAGGTAAGCTAGTTCTGTCAGAGAGAGAAATTTTAATGTTCAAAATCAGTAATATTGATTGAAGACCCATAATGAGCAAAAGAGTAAGCTCTTATTGATCCAGAATGTTTGAGGAATGAGATATCTAATTAAGTAAATATGCTGACTTAGAATAAGTATTATAGAAATAGAAAATACCCATGTAACATATTCCTACAAATAATTAAGTACATGGGCTTTTACCAGATGAACTATTATTTTACTGCCAGCAGTCATGGAAATATCTGAAATGTTGGACATCCCCAGTCCCGAGTCAATATTAGTGGTATGTTTAAGTAACATGAAGTAGTACATATGTATTTCTATGCCTATCTTTCCTCTTCTATTTACATATAGAGAGATAGATAGATGATAGATAGATAGATAGATAGATAGATAGATAGACACATAGTTTTAAATCTGTATCTTATGGGTAGATTGCATAGACCTAAGTGTGTAAAAGCTCTTCTCACATACTGCCATCTTCTCAAACAAGTATGTTACACTTTGCTAGGAGCTTGAAAGGAGGGCAGTGGTAAATTACTTCTATATCCACTCAGTTGTATCAACCATATCAATTAATGCAAAGGAAAATGTACCTTAGTAGACTGTTGGAAAACCAATAGGTAGAAAGATCTTGAAGGGCAACATTAATTGGGAGGAAAATATAGAAAAAGAGACAATAGGATAATCAATGGCCATGGCAGATTTTCTTCCCATGGAGAAAGTTGAACTAGATATGCATAAAAAGTCAGCTAAATGCAAAGCTCGGGACTCCTCTTTTTCTTTGTCTTCCGACTATTTACTATGGAATTTTTCTACATTATATTTTTGATACACAAAGGGATATATAGTGGGTTTCTACAGAGTAGAAATGTCTACAAGTAAATAATACATATAATTCACACTTTACTGAATAAATATACTCTATTTTGAATGATCCAGAAAAGCCTTCATGATGATGGTTACTGTTGAAGACAGACTGGTTCTCAGAGGAATTAAAGCTAGTCTCTCTTAATCCAAGCTAATCTATCTATACTGTGAAACTCAATTTGGCACTTAACACCATGCACTTATAAGAAAAAATGAATAAAAGAGGCATAATTGTTAGCTGTGTTGGACAAGGAAAGACACGACATCAACTACCCAACCTCTATTTTAATGGTTCAGAATACTCATGTACTTCCCCACACTGGATGAGGTGCCAAAAGATGTGATATTAATTATTCATACTGACCACAAATTGGATGAATTGCCTACCCTACTCCCAAACTAAAGTCTTTTGCTTTAAGGAAATGTAGCAGTAGGGTTTGGTTTTTAGGAGTCAACTTGGTTAGAAGAGGCTAGATTGCAGTGAGGAAGAGAGCCATGAATATAAGGGAAATGTATTTCCCTCTCATGGAACTTCCGAGAGGAGCAGTCCAGGACTGCAGGTGGTTCTGTTATGCTCAGCATATCCTCCAGACAGCACCAAGTCCAAGCCAGAACACTAAGCAAGAGAGAGCCAGGGCAAACATCTTTAAAGAGACAGAGAAATGACTTGGAAGTAGCAAATATCACTTCCATTAATATATCACGAGCTTGAAATTAGTCCCGGGCTGCAACTAGTTGCAAGGGAGCCTGTGAAATACAGCGCTTAATAGGGTTTCCATTGACAAAATGAAGATAGAGAGAATGCACGGTGGGGCAGCTGGCTTTTCTACCACTCATCCCAATTGAACTAATTTCAATGTGTGCTAATTTCAACAGTTCTGCTTTATATCTACACCTTGGACATGCTCTGGTGTGTGTGTATGTGTGTGTGCGTGATGTTTTTCCCACTTCCCTTATTCTTATTCTTTATAGCCAGACTTGATTTTGAACCATTAATTTTTGTTAAAGTTATTGCATCTGTCTTAGTCTGCTCAGGCTGCTATAAGAAAATATTATAAAATGAGTAGCTTAAAAAACAGCCTCACAGTTCTGGAGGCTGGGAAGTCCAAGAACAAAGTGCAGGCAGACTCAGTTCTTGGTGAGGGACCTCTTCCTGGCTTGGAGATGGTTGCCTTCTTGCTGTGTCCTCACATGGTGGTGAGAGAGAGAGACAGGGAGACAGAGACAGAGAACCAGTTCTCTTTTACTCTTCTTAGAAACAAAACAAAACAAAACAAAACACTAATCTTACCCTGAGGATCCCACCCTCATGACCTCATCTAATCCTAAATACCTTCCAAAATCCCAACACACTGAGGGTTAGAGCTCATCAGAGCCCATTACACCATCCAAAGTTGATAAATCTGTTTCCTTGCTTATTCACTCCTAAGACCTACTTACAGAAGGGGGAAATAAATTGCTATTGGCTCATCTACTTAAATCCACTTAGAAAAAAAAAAAAAAGGCAAAAGAAAGAATCTTTGTGTCCAAGGCATGTTGATTTGTAAAAATTATCTGCATGTCATTGCCTCAAATTAGTGCATTTCAAGACAAAAAGTACCCAGAAACACAAACCTAAATATATTTATACACCTGCAATCCCAAGGTTTTTCAGGTAGTCACTGGTTTTTATATAATCACCATTATAAAAATATTTTATTGAATCACATTATGGATAACTTAGAACACAGTGTGAAACATTTTGATAAATAAGTTAATTTTTAAAAATTAGACTAAATTAATATTAATAGACTACTATATTAACATATATTTTCTCACTTTATTCCCATTAATCTGTGAGATAGATATGGAACTGGAATTAAAACAAAATTTCCATTTTACAAAGGAGGAAAGTGAAGTTCTGAGAGGATAAATGACTTACCCACCACCACCCAGCCAGTAAGTAAGTAGAACTGAGATCAAAACTCAGTTCTTCCACACTTTCTATTCTCAAGGTAATATTTCCCACCAACCACAATACCAAACAGGAATTCTCTTCTGATTTTATTTTCTCTCCTAGAAAGTGATAAATTTAATGATTCCTGTTATAAATTTAACTTAGCTTTATTTTTATGTCTAGAGGACATAATATATAAAAATGTAATTATTGAAACACTCAGCTTGTTCAGAATTGGAATTAAAAATATTTTATCATTTTAGGCACCATGAAGTTTGGAGACAAACATTAGATGTACTGATAATATAAAAACAGATAATTTTTAATATTAAATTATTTACAAATGATCAACAAATCTGTGTAAATTTTACTAAAAGTATGTCATAAGCCAGCAGCAGCTGAGTGTGCTCATGGCTGTCAAAATAAGTAGGATAGTTTCTAGACTCAAAGAGTTTGGTTAAGAAAGCACTGGACATTGGGGAGGGTATGTGTTGTAAGGAGGATTGGGTATTATATAAGATTGATGAATCACAGACCTGTACCCCTGAAATAATACATTATATGTTAATTTAAAAAAAAGGTAAATATATGTCTAAAAAAAAAAAAGCATTACTCTATAGATAGAGAAAATCATTTGCCATATCATATTTCTGTACTGCTTATAATTACAAAGTATTTTTCCACCTTTTCCTCTACTCAATAATATTCTGTGAGCTAGGCAGGGCAGGTATTATTATTTCTATTTTACAGATCATCTCTGGGTCAGAAGGTTTGCATGGTGGACATTCCATCTTAAACACGCATTGAGAAGCCACTATGTGTTAGGTGTGATGCCAGGTACACTGGGGTTGGGAAGCAAAATGAGTTGTTTGTTTCCTCAGTGCTTCCAGAGCAGCACAGAGAAAGGAAACATAACCCATCACTGTAATGCTATGATCGCTATGATACCAGTAGAAGATATAGTGAGCAAAAGGAGGTAGAAATGGTTTCAACACTCAATAGTGAACAAGGGTCCAGGTTATCTGAATTAATTCCAGTGCCCCTTTCATGAGAAATTGAGTAACCATGAGTTTCTGATTATAAATGTTATTGGTATTCAGAAAATGAAAGAACATTAGGATGTGTTAGAACTGTCAGAGTTAGTGGGGTTCAATCTTGGCTTTCCAGAAAGGTCAGTGGTTAGACAGGCGCAAGGGAGAAGGGCCATTCTGAAAAAGGTCGTCATACTTGTAAAGCATGGACTTTGCAGGAAGCAGGATGTGTGGGGATGGAAGTCAGTTGACCAGTATGACAGAGGCAAAGTATGTGGACCAGGAACAAGAAGGAAATAAAGCTTCACTAGTAGAATGGCACAAAATTAGGGGTGACCTCTCATGCCAGGCAGGAAAATTTGGTTTTCATGTAGAAGTCAATAGAGTATAGGAATTTTCTGAGCAGAAGAGTGCCATATGATAGCAGTATTTCAGAAAGATTATTGCAGTGGAAGGATGGATTAGAGAAGGAAGGAGTAGGGTTGGGCTAATCAGTTAAAGAGCTGTTGTAGTATTAGAAACATGAAGTGATGGAAGGCTGGGCTTTGGTCTTAGTAGTGAGAATTGAGAAGAAAGTAAATCTGAGAGGCATTTTATTTTATTTTTTTAAAGATTTTATTTATTTATTTATTTGAGAGAGAGAGAGTGAGCATGTGTGAGCAGGGGGAAAGGGAGAGGGAGAGGGAAAGAATCTCAAGCAGATCCCACACCTGATGCAGGCCTAGATCTCATGACCCTGAGATCCTGACCTGAGCTGAAACCAAGAGTCGGAGGCTCAACCAACTGAGCCACGCAGGCCCCTCACTGAGGTGACACTTGAAAAGGAAAAAATTACTGAACACAGTGACAGACTGCCTCTAGGAAATTTCAAAATAGAAAACATCAAACATAACTTTTCTTTTTGTTTTCTCTTTGTACTCATTGTACTTTTCATCTCATACTTTCTATTAATTCTTTATGACCTGCCATTTAATAAAGCAACTGTAAGAATAATTTAAACATTTAGGAAGAAAGGTGACTATGATTTTCTGAAAAGTACAATGAGACAAGAGATGTTGAAAGTACACTGTATATAGTAAGTGCTCAATAAATGTTCGTGTAGAAATTAAGTTTTAAAATTACCAAATATATAAAGTAAATCACTTTTTCAGAATCTATCTAAGGTTGTTACACTTGAGCCATATGAAGCATGAAGACAAGAACAAAGAAACAGAGATTTTAAGTGTTTGAAGCAGTGAAATGTCACCAGAGAATGCTTCAGAAGGAAAAAAAAATGACACAATCAATTTAAAAGGTGACATATTGAAATATAAATGAGAAATATCCCTTTTAATTTTTATAACAGGTAAAAAACTGGACTAACAAAATTATCTAAATATAGATTGGTAGTGGCAGAGTTCATTTAGGAAAAAAAATATCTGCTTAGTGACAAGAAAATAGCAATGAAATCTTGTCTTTGTCAATTTTCTGTACATGAGAGTAGCTGCATTTTTATTATGAGCTAAAGGTGGGTGAAAATAAAGACACCCTTAGGTTATTTCACAGGATTGAAATTTCGAATGACTAAGTTAATTACAAGTACAAATCTTCCAATATCTTTAAATCCAGATCATTCTTACAGAACACAGAGGCCAATTTGTTGGTGAATGGCTTCAATTAACATAATGAAGAATGAAATCATAAAATCACTGCTTGAATATTAAATATACCATTTTACTTATTCAGGACAACATGTAACTCAATAAAATTTGATATTTATGTTTGTAAAGGTATTTGTGGACAACTGAAAAAAAGCAAGAAAAGCTTAGCCAAACAAAAACATGCAAACTTGTTAATTTCATAAGCAAGAAAATTACCACCACCCCCACAAAAATTTCCTAGCAAAAATTTCATTTACCTTACAAATTCTAACCAAAAAGTTGAAATAGTTTTGAAACATACAAAATTGATGTGAAATGAATTTCTAGTAAGCTAGTTGATTTGGAAAGGGTCAATTATATTATTCATAGGGATTCAGAAATTAACTACAGAAAAACATCTCCAAAGTATATCCGTATGAATTCATTAATTTTCTTTATTTATATGCTCAGTTGAGTGTGGTTTTGTTGAGTTGCTCAGATATTTATTGATGCATTCATGAGTCTCTCCCTTCCAAAATCTTCTCAGGGATTTATAGCTGAAATTAATCTGATTTTGTTCTCTTACAGAAGTACTTCATTCACATCTCTCTTTTTTTAAGATTTTATTTATTTATTTACTTATTTATTTATTTATTTATTTTAGAGAGAGAGACAGCAGGGAGAGGAGCAGGGGTAGGGAGAGGGAAGGGGAAAGAATCTCAAGCAGATTCGGCGCTGAGATCATAACCTGAGCCAAAACCAAGAGTCCAATGCTTCACTGACTGAGCCACCCAGGTACCCCTGTTCATATCTTTTTTAGAATATTTATGTAGACATTCTGCTATGAATCAGTCTTTCCTAGAATGTATGAGGAACTCATTAAATATTTTTTGAGTAAGTACATTAAATTTTGAATTCCTCTTCTTCCTTCGCTGGCACCCAGAATACAACAAATGCTCAGAAAATTAATCTGAGTTTCTTCATATTTTTGCACCCTCCTCACCAGTATTAAATACCATGCCTAAAATGAGATAGATAATTTAGACTTCAAATGTCTGTTTTATATATATTAAAAATACTTAAAAGCCAAAACAGATTCAAACCATCAAATTTGTCTTTGTTTTGCTAAATGCAAATTGTTGATATTAGGTGTGAATTTTTTTTTTTTCTGGAACGATAGCAATGAAATAACATTTTAAAAATTCTAATGTCATATTTTTCCTAATGTTAAATTAGAAATTGCATCTAATGTGTTTTTTTTCTCATTATTTTTTTGGATGACTATTTACATAATGAACTCAAAATATAAATCCACATTTATTTTTGTATTATTTGACCTTACTTTAGTGTTTAGGTTGTTTATATTTTAAATATTATCTTTAAATAAAAATGCATATGCAATCATTCAGTTTCCTACATTGTCTTTTAAATTCAAAAAACTTTAATTTTCTCTATAGTTACATTGTCTTGCCTGGCCAGTATAAAAAAGTGATGTCTGACTTGGGTTTTAAGATACAGTCTTGGGGCGCCTGGGTGGCTCAGTTGGTTAAGTGGTTGCCTTCGGCTCAGGTCATGATCCCAGGGTCCTGGGATCGAGTCCTGCATCGGGCTCCCTGCTCCGCAGGAAGCCTGCTTCTCCCTCTCCTACTCCCCCTGCTTGTGTTCCTGCTCTCGCTATCTCTCTCTCTCTGTCAAATAAATAAATAAAATCTTAAAAAAAGAAAAAGATATAGTCTTTTCTCACTCTGGTTTCCTTATCTCTCTTCTCCTATTCTAATAAATATATGAAACATAATAAGGACCAAAAGAGAAATCTGCTAATGGTGAAATACTATTTCAAAAGCCCTAGGTGTGAATTCCAGAAACATGTGACTTTAGATACATGTATGCCAATGAACTGTTGAGCTCTTTTTTTCTTTTCAATTAATTGACAATAGAATTTCTACCAGGGACAAATGTCACTAGCCAGTTCAGTGACATTTCTTAACATTTCATATATTTACAAAACTAAATAATTTATTATCATTTATACTTTTTATCCTTATTATAATCATATCAGAATTGCCTTATATATCACACATGCAAAACTAATTCTCTGAGAGGTTAAGTCATCTACCCAAGCTGGCAAAATTAGTATGTCTTAGTTGGAATTGAAGTGAAGTTTTCTGATTAAAATCAGGTGATAGTTATTGCCTGTGTTCTCCTTTAGGATTTTGATGGACTCCTGTCTCACATTTAGGTCTTTCAACCATTTTGAGTCTATTTTTGTGCCAAGATGTCCATCGACAGATGAATGGATAAAGAAGATGTGGTATATATACACAATGGAAAATTATGCAGCCATCAAAAGGAATGAGATCTTGCCATTTGCAATGATGTGGATGGAACTGGAGGGTGTTATGCTGAGCGAAATAAGTCAATCAGAGAAAGACATGTATCATATGACCTCACTGATATGAGGAATTCTTAATCTCAGGAAACAAACTGAGGGTAA